>NW_004444171.1:2729154-2782504 GCF_000243295.1 Trichechus manatus latirostris | reverse complement strand
CTTGGATCCACAATCAACACCCATGGAAGCAGCAGTCAAAAAATCAAAAGACACATTGCATTGGGCAAATCTGCTGCAAAGGACCTCTTTAAAGTGTTAAAAAGCAAAAATGTCACTTTGAGGACTAATGTGTGCCTGACCCAAGCCATGGCATTTTCAATCACCTCATATGCATGCAAAAGGTGGAAAAAAAGGAAGACCGAAGAATTCATACCTTTAAATTGTGGGGTTGGCAAAGAATATCAAATATACCATGGACTGCCAGAAGAATGAATAAACCTGTCTTGGAAGAAGTACAGCCAGAATGCTCCTTAAAAGTGAGGATGGAGAGACTTTGTCTCACATGCTTTGGACATGTTATCAGGAGGGACCAGTCCCTGGAGAAGGACATCATACTTGGTGAAGTAGAGGGTCAGTGGGAAAGAGGAATATCCTCAGTGAGATAGACTGACACAGTGGCTGCAACAATAGGCTCAAACATAGCAACAATTCTGAGCATGGCGTGGGACTGGGAGGTGTTTCCTTCTATTGCACATAGGGTCACTATGAATCAGAACTGACTTAACAGCACCTAATAACAACCACAACAAAAATCCATATTAGAGACAAAGAAGGACATTCATATTCGGAATGCAAGGGTGGGTCGACATTAGAAAATCAATCAGTTTAATTCCTCACATAAATAAAGCAAAGGAACAGACTCACATGATCATCTCAATTGATGTAGAAAAGCCATTTGATAAAATTCAATTGCCTTTCCTGATAAAAACTCTCATCAAAATAGGAATATAAGGAAAATCCCTCAACACGATAAAGGGCATATATGCAAAATCAACAGCCAACATTGTTCTCAATAGAGAAAGACTGAGAATCTTCCCCTTGAGAAACGGAATGAGACAAGGATGTCCATTATCACCACTCATATGCAGTATTGTACTGGAAGTCCTAGCCAGAGCAATAAGGCAAGAAAGGGAAATTAAATGGTATCTAAATTGGAAAAGAAGAAGTAAAACTATCTCTATATGTAGATGATATGATCTTATACATAGAAATCCCAGAGATCCCACAAGAAAAGTTATTGGATCTGATAGGAATTCAGTAAACTGGCAGGGTACAAGATCAACACACAAAAATCAGTTGAGTTCCTTTAAACTAACAAGGAGAACTCTGAAAAGGGAATTAAGAAAACAATACCATCTACAGTAGCCCCCAAAACAATAAAACACAAATAAACCTAACCAGGGATGTAAAAGGCTCATATAAGGAAGATTATAAAACACTACTGCAAGAAACCAAAAGAGACCTACATAAATAGAAGTACATTCCATGTTCATGACTGGAAGACTTAATATTGTGAAAATGGCAATACTTCCCAAAGCAATCTATAGATATAACGCAGTCCCGATCCAAATCTCAACAACATTCTTTAACGAAATGGAGAAACTAGTCTACAACAGCATATAGAAAGGAAAGAGCCTCTGAATAGCTAAAGCAATACTGAAGAAGAAGAACAAAGTAGGGGGCCTCACACCTTCTGATCTCAAAATTTACTATACATCCACAGTGATCAAAATAGCGTGGTCCTTGTTCAATGACAGACACATAGAACGATGGAACAGAATTGAGAACACAGAAGTAAATCCAGCCACCTGTGGGCAGCTAATCTTTAACAAAGGGCTGAGGTCCATTCAACAGGAAGAAACTGTCTCTTTAACAAATGGTGCTGGCAAAACTAGATATCCATTTGCAGAAAAATGAAACAGAATTCACACCTCACACCACATACAAAAAGTAACTCAAAAAGAATCAAAGACCGAACATTAAAGCTAAAACTATAAAGTTCCTGGAAGATAACATAGGGACAAACTATGAGACCTAATCTTTTCAAAAAAAAAAAACAGATTTTTTTGTCAAACACAGCTATAATTGCACGAACAATAGAAGACAAATTAGATAACTGGAAACTCCTAAAAATTAAATATTTATGCTCATTAAAAGACTTTAACAAAAGAATAAACAGACAACCTACAGACTGGGGAAAAAAAAATCCTCAGGAACAACATACAAGGGTCTAATTTCTAAAATACAGAGAAAACTTCAACACATCAACAAAAAAAGACTAAAAATCCAAGTAAAAAATGGGCACAGGACATGGACATTTCACCAAAGAGGACATTCAAGTGGCCCAGAAACACATAAAAAGATGCTACGGATCATTAGCCGTTAGAAAAATGCAAATCAAAACTACAATGAGATACCATCTCACTCCTGCAGAAATGGCACTGATAAAAAAAAAAAAAAATACAACAAATGCTGGTGAGAATGTGGAGAGATTAGAACCCATATCCATTGCTGTGGGATTGTTAAATGACACAACCACTATGGAAGATGGTATGGCACTGTTAAAAAAAGCTAGAAATAGAAATACCTTATGATCTAGCAATTCCATTCCTACGTATATACTATAGAGATCTAATAAAAGAGACATAGACAGACAAATGCACATCTGTTCATTGCAGCATTATTCACAATAGCAAAAATACAGAAACAACCTAAGTGCCCAACAATGGATGAATGGATAAACAAAATGTGGCACATACATACGATGGAATACTATGCAGGCATAAAGAATAATGATGTGTCCTTGAAACATATTAAGCATGGATGAATCTAGAGGACATTATGCTGAGTTAAGTCAATCACAAAAGGACAAATATTGTATGATTGCACTTTTATAAGAAGACAAGAATAGATATATATACAGAGGTCAAAGCTCGTTGGTGGTTACCTAGAATGGGTGGAAGGGGGAGGAAAAAGCACTCTGTAGATAGTAGACACTTGTTATTTTGGGTGATGGGAAAGGTAGAATCAAATGTGGGTAAAGTGAACACAGCTTGACTAAGTTTAATGATATCACTAAGAAGTGCACAGGAATAAAGGATGTTTTTGGTATAGGATATGACAAATAAAATTTTGCAACAACAACCAAAACATATGTGTGTGGCTGCACAAGTATATATATATATATGCATATACATGTATGCTTATGAATAAATGGGTACATACGTGTGCACAGATAACTATAGACATATGTATATACAGGTATGTGTGTGCATGCATGCATATACATATATATAATAACCACATAGGGGACACAGTTACAGATACTTTTAGACATAATCAAACACCTCAATATATTGGTTTTCTGGGTTTGAAGGCTTAGGACCATAGTCGTGTGGGACAATTCAGTTAATTGGTATAATATAGTTCATAAAATGTATGTTATACATCCCAATGTGAATAATGTCTGGGGTCTTAAAAACTTGTGAGCAGTCGTCTAAGATACAACTATTGGTCTCTACCCATCTGGAACAAAAGATAAAGAAAGAAACCAAAGACTCAGAGAAGAAGGTAGTTTACGCAAACCACATCTACCCTGAGACCAGAAGAAACAGATGGTGCCAGGCTACCATTACCGACAGGTCTGATCAGGGACACAATAGATGCATCCTGGCAGAATGGGAGAAAAAAGTGGAACAGAACTAACGTTCTTAAAAAGTCCAGACTTCCTGCACCAATTGAGACAAGAAAATTCCCTGAGACTATCGCCCCGAGGTACTGTTTAAACCTAAACCAAAATGATCTCTTGACGTCATCATTTAGCTAATAACAGGTTGGCTCATAGAATAAAGAATACCATATGTAAGTAATGAGCTTTTAAAAAAAAAATCATCTATATGAGATCAAATGGCCAAAATTACTCCAAAGCAAAGATAAGAAGGTAAGGGGGCAGGGGAATGAGAGTTCTAGAAATGGTGCAACAAGACATAATGTATGAGAATGATGACATATTGTAAAAAATATAACCAATACCACTGAATAACTTGTCTAGAAATTGTTAAATGGGAACCTAATTTGCTGTGTAAACTTTCGCCTTAAACACAATAAAGCATTAAGAAAAAAAAAGTCCTGACGATCTGCTTCCATAAATATTACAGTAAAAAAAGAAAAGAAAAGAAAAGAAAAACCTTTGGAGCAGTTCAACTCTGTCACATATGAAGTGGCCATGAGTCAGAATTGACTCAATGGCAACGAGTTTGTTTTTTGTTTTAGATAAACAAGAGCTGCAGGAGTTAACTACTATTAGACCTACCATAAAAGAAAACTTAAAGGGAATATGTCAATTGAAATTAAAACACACTAGACAATGATTTGAAGCTGAATCAAGAAATTAAGATGGCCACTAAAATAACTAAATAGGTAAATATAGGAACAAGCATTATTGCATTTTTGGTTTATACCTCTACTTTACCTTTCCATATGATTTAAAAGACAAAGGCATAAAACCTAATCATAAATTTATGTTACTTGGCACACTGTAAAAAAAATTAATTAGTGGCAATAATAATATAAAGCAGAGGGAGAAGGGTAAAAGACGTGTAGAAAAACCAAAAAAAAAAAAATTACTGTCAAGTAGATTCTGACTCATAGCAGCATAGCACCCCTACAGGACCCAGCAGGGTTTCCAAGGAGTGGCTTGTGGATTTGAACTGCTGACCTAGCAGCCGTAGCCCTTAATCGCTATGCCAGCAGGGCTCCAAAAAAGGTGTATATGGGCATAGATTTCATATGCTATTGAACCTAAGTTAGTATCAATTCAAACTAGATTGTTATAACTTTAGAATGTTAATTTTAATCTCCACAGAAAACACTAAGACCATACCTTCAAAAATATACACAGTAGGAAATGAGAAGGAAATCAAAATAGTACACCACAAAAAAATTAACTAAACCCAAAATAGAACAGAAATGGAGGATAAGAAGGACAAAAAAGGTATAAGGCATACTGAAAACAAATAGTAAAATGGCAGAAGTAATTCCTTTAATATTAATAATTAAATGTAAATAATTTAAATTCTTCATTAAAAAGACATAGATTGACAGAATGGATTAAAAGAAAAAAGAAAAATGATCCCTCTATAGGCTGTCTACAAGAAGCTCACTATAGATTTAAAGGCACAAACAGACTGAAAAATAAGAGGATGGAAAAAATATGTCATTCTAATATTAGCCAAAAGAGCACTGGAGTGATTATACTAATATTGGACAATATAGATTTTAAGTACTAAAAATGGTTATGAGACAAAGAAAAACATTATATACCGACAAAAGGGACAATTCATCAAGAAAATATAACAATTATAAACATACATACACCAAACAACAGGCACCAAAATATACGAAGCAAACACTGACAAATATGAAGGGAGAAATAGACAATTCTATAAAAATTAGAGATTTCAATGTCGCTCTTTCTATAAAGGATAGAACATCTAGACAGAAGATCAATAAGTAAATAATGAATAAAACTAAAAGCCTACTTGATCTAACAGACATATATAGAACATTCCACCCAACCAAAGCTTAATACACCACACTCTTCTCCAGTGTACATGGAGCATTTTCCAATAGACTATATGTTAAGCTACCAAAAAGTCTCAATAGATTGAAATCACACAAATTATCTTCTCCAACCAAATGGTCAAAGCTAAAAATCAGCAATAAAAGGAAAACTGGAAATAACACTAATGTGTGATAATTAAATGACACACTCTTAAAAACCCTGGGTCAAAAAAGAAATTACAAAAGAAATTAGAAAATATTTACAGATAATTAAAAATAAATCACAATATAACATAACCTATGAGATGGAGCAAGGTAGTATCCAGAGGGAACTTTATAGCAATAAGCATCTATATTAAAAAATAAGTAAGATTCCAAATCGATGCACCTTAAAGAATTAGAAAAAGAAGAGTAAACTAAACACAAAGCTAGCAAAAGGAAGGCAATAATAAATATTAGAGCAGCAGATATAAATGAAAAAGGAAGAAAAATAGAATCAATAAAACTAAGCAATGATTATTTTTTAAAGAACAAAATTGACAAAACTATAGTTAGATAAAAAGGGGAAGGGTGTAAATACCTAAAATCAGAAATGAAAGTGGGGACGTTACTACAGATTTTATAGAAATGAAAAGTATTATAAGACAGTAGTATAAACAATTGTATGCCAACATATTGGACACATTAGAATAAAGAGACAAATTACTAGAACACACAAATTAACAAAATTAACCCAAGAATAAATAAAAAATCTTTGAAGACCTATAACAAGTGAAGAGTAATCAAAAACCTGCCAAAAATGAAAATCCAGGACCAGGTAGCTTAACTGGTCGATTATACCAAACATTTAAAGAAGAATTAACACCAATCCTTCTCACAGTCTTCCAAAAAAAAGAAAATAGAAGAGGAGTTAGGATGCTTCCTAACTCATTCTCGGAGGCCTACATTACCCTGATACCAAAACCAGATAAATACCATGCAAGGAAAAAAAATAATAAAGGCCAATATTTCTTATAAATACATATGCAAAAATTCTCAACAAAATATTATCAAGCTGAATCCAATAACATTAAAAGAACTGTACACCATGACCAAGTGGGATTAATGCAGATGTGTAGGGATGGTTCATCATAAGCAAATCAATCAATGTAATACACTACATTGACAGAAAGAAGGAAAAGAATAGCATGACCATCTCAATTGTTGCAGGAAACCATTTACAAAATCCAATATCCTTTCATGATAAAAAAAAAAACCCCTCAGAAAAGTGGGAATAAATATGAAATTCCTCAATATGATAAAAGGCATTTTTGAAAAATATGCAACTAATATCTTACTTAATGGTAAAAGACTGAAAACTTTCCCACTAAGATTAGGGACAAAACAAGAATGGCTGCTTTCACCACTGCTATTCACCCTTGTACTGAATGTTCTAATCAGAACAAACTACGCAAGAAAAAAAAAAAAAAATCCAAATCTGAAAAGAAGAAATAGTACTATCTCTATTCACACATGACATGATCCTATATTTATAGAAAATCTCAAAGATTCCACAAGAAAGCAAGTAAAGCTAATAGACAAATCCAGCAAAACTGCAGGGTACAAGATGAGCACACAAAAATTAGCTGTGTTCTATACATCAGCAATGAACAATCCAAAAGTAAATTAAGAAAATAATTCCATTTACAATAACCTCTACAAGAACAAAACATCTAGGAATAAATTTAACCAAGAAAGTTTAAGACTTGTACACTGAAAGCTACAAAACACTGATGAAAGAAATTAAAGGAGACCTAAATAAAAGGAAAGACAGCCCATGTTCATGGATTGGAAGACTTAATGTTGTTAGATGCCACTGCTACCCAAAATGTCTACAGAGTCAACGTAATTCCTATCAAAAGTTCAATAACTTTTCTTGCAAAAATGGAAAAGCCAATCTTCATATTATATGGAATCACAAAGGTCCCTGAGTAGCCAAAACAATTTTGACTAAGAAGAACACAGTTGGAGGACTCACACTTTTCAATCTGGAAACTTACTATAAACCTATATTAATTAAAACAGTGTGATACTAGCACAAGGACAGTCATATAAACCAATGGGATAGAATTGAGGGTCCAGAAATAAACCCATACATCTATGGTCAACTGATTTTCAACAAGTGTGTCCAGTCCATTTGATGGGGAAAGAATAATCTCATTAACAATCGGTGCTGAAACAATTGAGTATCTGCATTCAAAAGGATGATGTTGGGCCACTACCTTAAACAAAAATTAACTCAAAATGAATGACTGACCTCATATAAGAGCAAAAATCATAAAACAGAAGAAAACATAGAAATCTTCATGGCCTTGAATTTGGCCTGTGATCTCTTTGTGATTGTTAGTATATATTAGTAAATATAACTGTTATGGACTGAATTGTGTCCCCCAAAAATATGTGTTGTAAATTCCAACCCCTATACCTGTGGTTATAATCCCATTTGGAAATGGGTTTTCTTATTACTTTAATGAAGCAGTATTATTGTAGGGTGTGTCTTAAGTCACTCTCTTTTGAGACATAAAAAGAGCAGATTGAATAAGTAACTAAGCAGGTAAGCACAGCTGGGGGAAGAAAGATGTCATGCCACATGAAGATCACCACAATTGTCAAGGCATAGAAGGTGAAAAGAGACAAGAACCTTCCCCCAGTGCCAACAGACAGAGAAAGCTTTCCCCTAGAGCTGGTGCCCAGAATTCAAATTTCTAGCCTCCTATAGTATAAAAAAATAAATTTGTTAGTTTTTAAAGCCATTCACTTGTGGTACTTCTGTTACAGCAGCACTAGATAACTAAGACAATAACTATATACACACGATAAAAAGTTGCATATAGAGTTGTAACAACATTAATGAACTAAAATGGAAGAAGAGTATTTGTTAAACTACAATATTTATTTTTAATCCTAAAACAGAAATCTAGAGATGAAAGGGAGTTTCCTTTGCTTGATGAAAGACAAACTTTAACAGCCTGGAGAAAAATTATATTTGATAGGAAAAGTTCAGATGTACTCCTTTTAAACACAGGGACAAGACAAGAATGCTTGCTATCCCTACTGCTATTAAACATGGTAATAGAAGTTCTGGATAATACTTCAGAACCAGCGAAAAAATAAAATGTGTAAATATTTTGAAAAAAAAAGCTCATGATTATAGACATTATAATAATTTATACAAAAACATATCATAATTTTAATAAACTATTAAAAGTAAAAAGAAGTTCAATGAGTTTGATAGCACAAGTTTTAAAATAATCCTAACCATTTCTCTAAACCATTAAGAACACACTAAAAACTACATATGTGTATATATATATATATACGGACTAAGCTCACAAAGAAGGCACACGACCTCTATGAAGAAAAATCTTAAAATCTTATTAAAGTGAAGAAAAGAAAAATATGTTTCTTAACCCCAAATTAATCCATAAATTTATATTTTAATAGAATCACATTAACAAACTCAGCTGGATTTTTTTTAAGTGCTCTACAAAATTATTTTTAAACTTATATGGAAGAATAAAGATCCATAAATAGCTAAATTAGTCTTGGGAAAATAAAAGAGAAACTTTCCATACAGGAATTTAAGACATAATTTAATGTAATTATAATAATGATGATAATAACGTTAATAATAAAACAGCAAGATAACATGATACCAATTATAATTCAGACTCTTTTGGGATAGAATAGCAAGTCAAGAAATAAACCCTCCTAAACCAGATATATTTTGACATATAATAAATATGGTACCAATGAATCAATAATGAAAAAAACAATCATATTTAATAGTTTGTTTGGGGAAGATTTACCCCTTATATAAAAAAAAGCTGAATCTGCATTTTATACCAAATATAAGACAGATGCAGGATTAAAGACTTAAAAATCAAAGACAACATAAGGCAAAGGGATGGAAAATATAGAATAATACCTTTGTGAACTAGAGGTATTTCTTAAACAATATTAAATACTCAAAAAATATTAAGATCAAATAAATTACTGGAAGTTACTATAGCAAAATAAAAAAATTCTGTTCAGTCAAGAAATAAATACAAGGCTATCAGACAAATGACAGACTGGGAGAGGATAATTGAAATATATTTTAAAAAATTGACAGAGATTAATTACAATATACCATGAATTCCTGAAAAATGTATACAAATGAAGGAAACTAAATAGAAAGACTAGAAATAAATTTTAAACGGAAAACCCAAATAGCTAACAAGTTCAGGAAGAGATGTTCAAATGTAATTGTAGTTAGATAATTTCAGAGAAAAACAATTAAGATATCACTCTACTCCTAGCAGATTTCTAAAAATCAGAAAAGTGGGTAAATATATATTTTGGAGAAGATGTGGAAAAATGACAGCATCCATGTACCTTACATAAGAGTATGAACGTGCATCACCTTTGAAAGACATATAGCAATACTTATTGATATTAGAGACGCACAGAACCTGTGGCTCAGAAGTCTCTCTCTTAGGTTTTCTTCTCAGAGAAATGCCCAGGTCCATAAGGTGACATTCATGGGACTATTCCTGGCACTGTAATTTATGGCATCAACATGTTGACGACAACCTAAGTGTTCATCCCTAACAAAATGGGCAAACAAACTGTGGTATTAGCTACACGATACAGAATACAGTACCACGCAACAATTAAAAACAATGAATTACATATACATATAGTAATACTGATAGATCTTAAAAGCTTTGGGTTATGTTTTAAAAAAGAAAAGATAGAAGAATATAGCATGAAAGCATTTATAAAATTTTAAAACACATACATACAAAACATAACCATATTCATTCAACAAAGTATTTCTTGAACGACTATTGGGGATCATGTACTGTTGTTCTAGACATTGGAGATTTTCAGGGAACAAAAAAGACAAATATATGGTGAAGCATATGCTTCAATGCATAGAGTCTGACAATAAACTAATGAAATTAGATAATGATAGCAAGTAAAAGACTATGGAGAATAAAAAGGGCTGAGCAAGCAAAGTAGTTAAGAAGACACAGCCAGTGTGATAGAAGGAAAATCGGGAGATAATGCTGAGAGCTTTTCCAGAAAGAGGATGTGGTTGTCTAGGCCAGATGCTGCTGAGTTTAAACAGGAAAGGGGAGGACCAAATAAGAGATCATCAGGTAGTATAACATGACGTCATTAGTAAGCATATCAATAGCAGATTTACTTGAGTTGTGGCGACGGGGACTGTAGGAGCAGACTGTGAAGAGGCTGGGCATTAGAATGTAGATATAGTAAATATGTGCAACTCTTTCGAATAGTTTTGTTGTGAGGAGAAGCAAAGAAGCAAGGTGATAGCTAATGAAGGACTCATGTTCAAGAGGATGGTGTTTTGTTTACTTTTCATGTGGGAGTGTTACAGGATGGTCCTAGGTTGATGGGAAAGAAAGAAAATAATGATGCCAGGGAGAAGAGAAAATAATTACAGGTGGTAAGTATTCAAAAAGAGTGGAAGGATTAGTATCTCAGGTATGAGTGCATGAGAGAGAGAGAGCGATTTTAAAGAATTAGTTCAAGCAATTTTAGGGGCTGGCAAGTCCAAACTCCATAGGTCAGGTGGCAGGCTGGAAACACTGGCAGAATATTTATGTTATAGACTTGAGGTAGACACCTTCTTCCTTTGGGAAATCTCTGTTTTTTTCTCCTAAGGCCTTCAACTAATTGGATAAGGCCCACTCAATTATGGAGTAAAGTCAACTGATTGTAAAAGTTAATCATATCTAAGTACCTTCATAACAACATCTAGACTAGTGTTTGACCAAACAACTGGGCACCACAACCTAGCAAGTTGAAATATAAGATTAACCAACACAACTGGCCCTTGAATGGAGAAAGGGCACTCTGCCAACGTGTATGGATACAGATGCAGCAGAGGTGGTAAATTTGGTGGCAGGAAAATGAGAGCATTCCCATCCATTTCTTTTTTTTGTAAAATAGGAGGCAAGGTCATCGCCTGTGACATCAGTTATGGAGAGTAGAAATATAAATGATTTCACCCCTTCACACTTAATTGTACTCAGGTGAAGTGAAAAGAATTCAGAGGCTCACTTCCTAAACCACACCCCAGAACATAGGTCTTGGGAGACAAGAAGAGGGCTTTGTATACGGGTGGCAGGCGAACCCTTCCGTACTAGCAGACAGTGCCAAAAGGCCTCCTTCCCCAGATAAAGGCAGAGAAGTATTTCTGAATCATGACAGGAAAAAAAGCCTTCAAAAATGCAAAAGAAGAAGGGGACATAAAATACAAAATCAGCATATATTTATTAAGAAATTATCACTAGCACGTCACTATTCCATCCCTGGTGGCAACATATTAGTCAACTGTGAACTCAAGGTAGTGGAATCAAGATCAGAGTTTTAAAAATGAAAGAGAATGGAATAGAAGAAAACAGATTAGAATAAAATAAAATAACATGTGCACATCTAATGGATACACACATATATATGCATACTATGTCACTGTGCAGAATGTATTCATACTGCAAGTTTGCAAAACGGTGCTACAGAGGGCACAATGATCTAGAGGGATGGACTGGAAATTCTAGGAAGAACTTCCCTTAGAGTGCTAGGCTGGGGACCAAGTCTGATGTCACATCCTCTAGAAGACTCTTTTCTCACTTCCACAACGTTATCTACAAATGCAATTTCATTTCACTCCTTTAAAGTCCTGTAGTGTGGTTTCATATTCCTCATGTTATAAATGTGGCCATTTTCAGTTGTTTAAATCCCTTCTAATTTTCCTCTGGACTCCATTTTACAATTAGAAAATCATCCTAGAAATGTAGTACATTAGTTTTTTGTTGTTGTTTTTTTTAATTATTTCTTGTTGCCCATATTAGCTAATGGAGTCTGCTTGTACAAGCTGCGATGAGTTGAATAAAGCAGCACAGAACAGTATTGTTTTGTGCTATCTATACGAAATTGTGGGCTAATCTTTGTGTCATTCTAATATTCTGTGTGTTCATCACTGTCTTTCATACTGCATAAAAATATCCTCTGGGTGATTCTGAATTGAAATGGACATATTCAGAAGCCAGATTTTGGGGAAAAAAATAGAACAAAATGTGCACGTCTTTCAAAGGCTTTTTGCCATTCTAAATATTTCATCGGAGAAGCGAAAGCAATTTAACCACAATTCCCTTCCTTTTGCAAAGTGATATTTTCCAGAGAACTGTAACCTTTCCCTATACTTACATACACACATTTTCCATAAGGAACTCTATAGAATTCTATCTACTGAATCCCGTTTATTATTTTCATTAATTACGTCTCTACATTTTCTTTCCTCCTTTTGAAACAAAGCATAGTAGCTGCTGTGACCACTTTATGTAAATCTTCTCCATCCTGGTTTCTCCATTCTAGATTTTTTTTCCCCCTCTTTTAAAGGCTCCTGGACATTTTTTATTAATTTCAAAGCAACCAAAACAGTATGCAGTGCAGATTTTTCTCCACTCTTTTCATACCACAGCAGAAGCAAAGAATTTCAGCCTATTAACCACACCTCACCACCCTAGTTTGGGCATTGCAGAAGCAAGAGATAGCTGTTCCCCAGTGTTTTATTTGCACCCCTGAGTAAATGGCACAGTCAGCTGTGCAACTTTTCAGACCTATAACTGACAACTAGTATTTTAGCCACAGCTATCACTGAAAAAAATATTATACCTAGATACAGTTTGGAACCTTGAGAGCAGCACACTTTGCTCTTGGGATCTGGAAGGATGCCCCAAGTTGAAGAGAAGGAAGCAGTAGTATTAGAAAAAAAAAAAAAGTTAGCTATGTTGTTTGGAGTCATTGGATGTTGCAAAGGGTAATGCACTTGGCTGCTATGGAAACGTTGGAGGTTTGAGTCTACCCAGGGGTGCCTCAGAGGAAAGGCCTGGTGATCTACTTCTGAAAAATCAGCCATTGAAAACTCTAAGGAGCACAGTTCTACTCTGATGTCCATGTGGTTGCCATGAGTAGAAATTGACCTGATGGCATGGTGATGGTTTAATGCTGTTGGAGAAGGTGGGAGGCAGGAGGTGAGGGGTGCCCTGAGGGCATTAAGTTATAGAAGCTGGCACTACATCCACAGTCTCTTCATATGACTCTCTCCTCCTTGACTTAACTGACAGCTGTCTCTCCTGCAGACAGTGTTTACAGTACTGCTATATCTGAGGCAATGGGGCAATGCAAGAGGGGTCTGTTTTCCTGATTCATTCCTACTTGTGAGAAATTCCTTTCCTTCTTTGCAGATATTCATGGCACAGGGACTTACAGACACAGATTACCTGACCACCCCTAACCCTACACAGCTCCTATTCATTGACGGTTGTCATTCCAAGTTCACAGTCATCCTCTCTAATTCACTTTCTATAATCATCCTGGAAGACTTCAATGTCTATACAAAGCAGTCATGTTTAGTAGTCAAATTTAATCATGATTCCTTGAAATTCTCTATCTCAATGACCTTCAATATATGGCTCTTCAGCCACCCAGTGGCCACTGCTTACTTTTGTCATCACCCACAACCGATTCCCATCTGAAATCCCAAACCATGTCCTTCCAACAGCCTCACCTCCTTACTTCCACAATATCTACACTTTTGGTTTCACAATTCTTCCAGTCCCTTCATCCTTCCATGTTTGAAGTATATCCACCACTCTCTGGCCTCACTATTTTATACCCACCTTAAACCTCGTAGCCCACCATGTGAATCACCCTCTTGCCAACATCCTTAGCTCCTTTTCTATCTACCCTTCTTTCAACATACTCTCACTCTCAATGATCATCCAACTTTTGCCCTAACCTCTCAAATGCTTAGCCACATAGAGATACTCAATAATTGCCACATGATACTCTTTCTTCCAGTTTCAAAAGTGGCCATAATTCATTTGCACGTCCCCACAAAGGTTCCATTCCCATATATTTGACTCAGTGGTTATTCTAGATACACATAATTTTTCTCTAATCACCTTCTACCCATTCTTTTACTCTCAGTAGCTGGCCTCCTGCTAGCAGGGAGGGCGGATGCATACAGGTGTGCAGCATGTTCACTGTACAAATGCACCTGGCTGAGGGGTGGAGTGTAAACAGAAATCCAGTCCGTACTGGGGTACAGAACTACCTCAGTTTGTAAAATTTAGTTGATGGACAAGGAAGTCTTTTGGCGGTTTGTCCACCCAGAAGAGACTCCACTTTGTAATTTACACAATTATGCATCAGGCACAATTTTTTTCTTACACCCCACCCCCACCCCCACCTCACACACATTCACAAATATTCCATCATTCCCATCCACATCTCAATGAAGGCCAAGTCCCACTCCTTGTCTAAGACTTATCTCTATACATGTGTTCTCCATCTCTTCTTGGGCCTTTTCTCGGATTTCCCTCCAGTACCTGTCCTCTTCCCCTACTATACCTTCAAGATTTTTAGCATAACTCAATTCCAAAATAACCTCTGAACTAGGATAAGACTTGCAAAAGAACTTCTAGCAGAATAAACTCCTGAGTTAGGGGTTGTCTGTAGTACCAACTAGGTTACGGAAGGTGAAAATTAGTTGAGAAGGATAAGTTATCAGGAAAAGTATTGTGGATCAACTTGGCTTAAAAATTCATTACCAATGTTGTCAGAATGTCATGCAAATTGTTTGTGGCAGCTGAGTGTGGGAAATCAAGGAGGGCTGGAACAATGAGGTATTTCTTTGTTCCCAAAGGGAACAGACTCAGCATGCCCTCTGGAGTAATTTGAACAGTGCCTTTTGAAATATGATAGAGATTCTCTAATGGAAATCTGAACTTGAGGGTGAAATGGGAAAAAAAGTAAAATCCAGGTTTTTAAACTAAGATCATCAGTAAATTCCTAGTTCAAAATTCATTGGCCTTTCTCAGTTTTTCATTTGCCTTGACCCTTCTGCAGTATTTGATATGGCAATTAGCCTACTCCTCTTTGAATGTTCTGCTCCCTTTGGCCTCAGTGACAGCTGTCTCCTGGCTCTCCTGTCTGATCATCCCTCAGCTCCATCCTCTGCCTCTTTTTCTTCACACTTAACTGTGGATGGCATCTAGGGTTTAGCCTTTGTCTCCTCCTTTGGTTCTCTGAACTCTCTTCCTTACCATCATTGCCCAACTCCAAAGACTACTTTTTTATGGTGGAATCCCACTTCTTCATCTCTCACCCTGATATTGTGCTTATTTAGTTCTAAATTGCGGCTAAGTTGGAATTTCCTAATAAAATCAAATAATTCAGTTTGTATTCCATTTCTAGCAAATAGATTCCTGCCTTGATTAAGTCTGGGATCCCCTCCCTCTGTCTGGGGCATCATTTTTCTTTTGTCCATCACTCTCAGTTAGGGCTCCTGTTCCTGCTAAAGTAATCCCTGATGTTCATGCCCAGCCCACTGGCCTAGTTGCTACCTCTGTGAATGCTGCTTTCCCTCCACTCTCTGTGTGCAGTCCAATTGTCCCGACTGAACATGCTGCCTGAGAACCTCCATCAACACCTGTGGGGTGTCACTGAATTCTCTGTATATCAGTAACACCAAATGGATCTTCTGCCACCACCTGAAACAAATGTGGTTCTCTCAAGCCTATCCTATTTGAAGCCAATGGCTCCCTGCAAAATGAGGTGTTTCCTTCAGACCCTCATCACCTCATATCAGGCTATACTGGAAACCTTCTCTCTCCTACCCTCTTCAGCCTCTCTATAGTCTCACTGCTGCCAGATTATGCTAGCAGAGCATATCAGGTAATCACACCACTCAACAATGTTATAGTCACATCCTTTGGATGTCTACCTAATTCATGACAATTTCCCATTTTCTGAAACTGCCAATTCTCCTAATCTTCCTGAAGGTGTGTTTTTCTTTTCTTTCTTTTTTTTTCATTATAACCCCTCCCCAAGGTTATAGTTGATTAGATGAAGCATAAATGCATTCATCAATTTCGGACAGTTCTCTATAACGAGTTTTGAGCAGGAGAAGAGAACCCTAGGTCAGTATCTCTTTATGGTTGTTCCTGCAGCATCGACACTCAAGCCAGCTGGAAACAGACTGAGTGAGGTTATGTGACCTGTCCAAGGTCATCAATCTCATGAGCGTTACTCAAAGGATTATTTAGGAATAGTTTTGAAATGAGAAAAGTAGTATGAGTATTGCCAGCTCTTGCTTCTGTGTTTCTTCAAAATAATTTAAAATAGGTTCTTTGTTCTCTATTTTTAGTCTGCATATTGTACAACTAATTTAAATACATCATTGATCTTTTATATCACCCTCCATTTGTCTGGCATTCAATGAGATGGGAAGCATCCATCTCCTATGCATATTTGCTGAAGACCCACAGTGTGCAAGGCATTGTGGAGACACAGAGGTATAGCAGATAGGGATTTTATACACAAGAAGCTTACAGTCTAGAATTGGAGAAATAGGACACTTCTCCATTTCAAATTCTCACTTCAGAACGGAATTCCCCTGTAGAGAACATGGGGGAAAAAATGTTATGTATTGGTGTTCCCTCTTACCTGATGTCTTTGGAAATCAAGAAAATGGTACAGTGGGCTGTCTTAGTTACCCAGTGCTGCTATAGCAAAAGATACTACAAGTGGATAGCTTTAAAAATAAATAAATAAATAAAAGGAATGTATTGTCTCACAGTTTTGGTGGCTAGAAGTCCAAATCAGGGCATTGGGTCTAGGAGAGGGTCCTTTCTTGTCGGTAGCTGTGGACATTCCTCGGCATTCCATGGCCTTCTTGGGCTTATAGATCTATCTGTGTCCATCGTCACATAGTATCTGTCTTCCCCCTGAGTGTGTGTGTCTGTATCTATTCTGCTCTTTTTATAAGACATTTCTGAGTCATTAGGTTTAGGACCCAAGCTACTCTGGTGTGATCTCATTAACGTAATAAAAGAAAACCCCTATTTCCAGACAGGGCCATATTTATAGTTACGAGGGTTAGGACTTCAACATTTCCTTTCGGGGGACACAAGTCAATCTATGAAATGGGTCAAAGATATTACCAAAGTTTGTCATTAAGATTTTTGCATTGATTAAAAACTATCCAGTAATAAATACAAACATGCCTGAGAGACCCTAACCAATCTCAAGCTTTAAAAATATTGAAATGATTCCAACTGCCTGGTTTTAAGTTCTCCTTCCTTCATCTGATACATGTGTGATGCATCTAGGAACCAGTTGTGGCAGAGGGCTAAATTGTTACAGATTAATCTACCCACACAGCCCCAAGACTTCTTATTGCTCTGTGTATTCTGAATTACCCTGAGAAATGTAGGCATAAAGACAAAGAGGAGATACCTTTGAATCAAAGTACTGTCTGGCATGGGAAACTTCAACTTCATAATCAGATGTTTATTTTTTCTTCCTATGCTGATACCCTCAGGATGAGTAAAAAAGGAGAGATTTTTGATGCTTTTGTATTTTCCAGTTTTACATCTTTAGCTTCTCTGATGGCCATCCTGAGTAGACAGCTAAAAATGATTTAAGTACCTCAGTAAGCACAGCAACAGCCTTGATGTGTGGTGTAGGGGGAGGGGCACATCCATCAAGACTTTGGTCCCTACCATTTAGTCTACCAAACAGACCAGCCAGATAAGGGAGTTCTGCAATAGTTGGAGAACTGAGCACATATATGGCCTGTCAAAAATAAAAACTCAGAATACAGGTGCCTTATTGTGGTGGCATCACAGACCCCTTTAAGCATTCCCTTCCAGTACCCTTAAAAGTGTCCACACCTATTTCAGAATGCAAGAGAAGACTGTGTGCATTATTTTACCCCCAGTAACTCCTGTAATTGATGATAACAGATGGAACACTTGACAATAATGGGCACAGCTGTGGCAGGGCCAGGACAAAAGAAGAAAGAAATTATTACGTTCCAAGTAAGTTCTTATAATTATGTGTTTCTTTTTAATATGGGAAATGCTATTGTGTCTCTGTCTTCTAAATATTGAGCACAAAGCATATTTATTTTAATCTAAGACTTCAATATCCTATCTATCCTATGCAAAGAGACTCTCCCAAATTCCTAGTATTATCAGTATTTTAATATCATTACAGTGTGCCTGGTTTCTAGAAAGTACAGCCAAAATTTACTTTATTGTAGCCATTTCTTCTTCTAAAGCTGGAACTACATGAATGAAACATAAATAGAACTTTGAAGGAAGCTTTAGTTTTTTTAGATAAGTTTCTATTTTCCTTTTAATTTGACATTATTATTCCTATCACTGAGGCAAAGTAGGGTAGTGGAAAGAAAGACAAAACTAAGGATTTTAAGCTTAGCTCTGTCACCTAATAATGGGGACATTTACTTAATTACTCTAAGACTCATTTTGAAAAATAAAAACCAAAGAATAATATTAAAAAAAAAAAAAAAACACTGTCATCGAGTTGATTTTGACTCATAGCGAACCTAGAAAACAGAGTAGAACTGCCCTATAGAGTTTCCAAGCAGCAGCTGGTGGATTTGAACTGCTGACCTTTTGGTTAGCAGCCATATCACTTAACCACTGCACCACCAGGGCTCCAAGGATTAATATTAGCTTTCTTAAAAACTCATTTGAGTATTAAATGCAATAATGGATATTTGCTAAGCTTCTAACAATGTGACAAATAACAGGTAACTAATAAGCATTTGTCAAATACAAGAATAATCAATCTTTTATTATTATAATAACTTTCATCATCTACATTTCTATTAAAAATATTTTAAGAAAAGGATGTGGCTTTTCTTCGCTGTTTTCACTTTTCCCACTGATGGACTGAAGGTCGCTATACCATGAATAGGCTATGACTCTGAGTTGGCCCTCAATGAGGGTGACATCAGATGTCTGCTGTGGAGGAAGAGCAGAGACTGCAGGCAGCATCCCCTGCCTTCCCTGGGCTGTGTGGCTGCCCTGGAATTCTAAAATAATAAACATATGTACTCATTGACTTTGAACAAGACATATCATTATTGAAAGGATGTTATCTTTAGAGTCCAACAAACCTAGCTGCTTACTGAATAGTCTGCATTATAGCTTCACTGCTCCAAATTTCTATTTCCTCATCCACTGTATGGAAACAGTGATAGCTACCATCTAAGCTGATGGATACAAATATATATATCTATATATATATATATAAAGTCTAACATAATGCTCAGCATTCTAGTTCTTAATAAATGCTGACCATTGTTATGGCTGCTTATGTTAATCTCAGCTTTTACTTTCATTTTGTGGTGAAAGAATGTCAGCTACACTTCATGTCTCCTGCCTCTGTATCTCTAGCTGCAATACACACACACACACACACACACACACGCCCAACATTCATTCAAACATACACAAATGACTTGTGGCACAGTTTCTGAGACAGGCTCTTCCTGGGCAAGCCTCCATAGATGCTGGTAGAATTGAGTCACTCCTTCAGACTAGGGATCCAGCTATTCCCAGGAGTTTCTATGCCACTTTCTAAATGGTTCTTAGTACTACAACTGCCTCCAGGTCTGGAACTTGACTTTCACCCAATACTCCAGCATAAGGTTTACAGCCCTGCCATCACAACTAATCTCCTGGCTGGAGACCTCGTTTACCCATGAAGATCTCCTCTCTCCTGGATTCCCCACCACTCCAATCTGACAAGCAGGTGCTGGGGTCACCAGTGAGTCCACCACACCCTCTGGATGTGGCATCTCAAATTCTTCTGTGGGAGATGCTCAGGGAAACTCTTTTGGGGAGCAGATGGGGTTGTGATATTTATGCAGAAACTTTCGAAGATCCACTCTCTGACTACTCTATTTAATATAGTGTTGCTCAATTTATCTCCAAGTTGATGACTTCTGGGAAAATATTGATTTTATCAACAGAGATGTATTAATAATATTTATTAATATTTAATAAATTTACTAAATATAAATACATTATCAATATCTGATACATTACTGCTTGTAAGAAATTTCCCAATATTTACCTAAACTTATCCATTCTCAGATGCAAGGAATGTTGTCTGAATTATGATACAGATCATTGTTTTCTAACTCTTTCTCACTTCCTCTTTATTAAAATATAATAACAAGTAATATTTATATACTTATTTTTATCAAGCCCAGTATAATTTCTAAGAGTCTTACATGAATTATTTCATTCATTCATCACAAGCAGTATATAAGATAAATACTATTATGGTTCTCACTTTACAGATAAGCAAATGTTTACTAATCCAAGGTGCAAATAGTTTGTTAATTATAACTTTATGTATTTTAGGTATGACCTCATCTACTTTAAGTTCAATAGAAATAAGAAGCATCCGTTCTATCACCATATTCCTATGTTTCTTCAGGTCACTGGATGGCACAAATGGCTTGCTCTCAGCTACTAACCTTAAGGTTGGTGGTTCAAATCCACCCAGTGGCGCCGTAAAGAAGAAAGACTTTCATAAGATTACAGCCAAGAAAATTCTATGGAAGTCAGTTCTACACTGAAGTATACTGCAATGAGTTTTTTGTTTGTTTTGGGGGGGATGGGTAGTGTCTCCTGAAAGTTGATATCCATCCACACTTACACAAGTCAATATGCAACTTATGCAAAAAAAAAAAATTACTTCTAAGACAAAAATTCCCTTATTTTACATCTAAGGATTTTTGAGAAAACTGGTATTTAAGTTTAATGTAGCTGAATCGTTCAGTAAGTTTGCAACATGCAATGTAAAGTAAATAAACTCTATCTAGTTCTAAAGGAAGGAGCCCTGGTGGTGCTAAGAGTTAAGCACTTGGCTGCTAACCAAAAGGTTGGTGGTTTGAACCCACACAGCAGCTCCATGGGAGAAAGACTTGGTGATCTGCTCCCATAAAGATCACAGCCTAGAAAACCCTATGGGGCAGTTCTACTCTGTCACATGGGGTAGCTATGAGTCAAAATCTACTCAACAGCATCTAAAATGACAGTACTAAAGGTATGAGAACAGCTCTTCTTGGACCAAAAGGAAACTGAACCAAGAAAGCAGAAGTAGAGGTGTGGAGGTAGCTGAGTGCAGGACAGAATGGCCAGCAGGAGCTAAGTTCATGGAGCCTCTCCCTACTCTGTAGCTGAGAGCTACCATGCAAATCGCACCTGCCCTCTATAACCTGACTCCACTGAGTCATGTGAGATGTGATGATACCTGGGAAGCATCTTAAGGGGAAGTGTACCGAGAGAAAAAAGGACTGGAGGATGCAGACAACATTTCCGTTTTTCCTGGTTTCCAAAATGATTCATATTCTGTTTGAGAAAAGAGGAAATGGGAAGTAAACAAGGTTATAAAGATGGTGGTACTGAAAGGCTGATGCCTCAGAAAGAGGAATAAATGACCTCTCCAGGACAGGCATCCCACAAAGACAGAGCAATGTTTGCTCATCTAGAGAGCACCTGATTTGTTCAAATCTTTTTAAAAATGCAATGAGTTAGTATTTTTGTGGGAAAAATATTCCCACAAACTAACAAAGCCGGATGAAATAGACGGCATCTTCTAAGAAATACAATTAGGATGTGACAGATGTCTAGTATTTTAGGGGAAAAAAAAGGGGGAAATATAGTTGTTTCTGAGGACCTCAAGTGCCTGTACACTGCTATATATGAAGGGGAATAAACAGTGACCTTGAGACTTTTCACAAAGATAAAATGTGGTCTCATAGGAAGCACCAAGACACAAGGAGAAAAAGTTTATAAATTGAAACAGCAATAGGTGGGGTAGTGAAGGAGATATATTTTATTCAAAAGTCACAAAGCTGAAGGAAGGAAAGCAAATTGATGCCATATGCTAAGAAATATCTGAGCATGAAAATGCATGACCTAAAAACACCTTTGTCGAAGACAGACACAGGACAGAGGAGTAGGTAATGAATGGTGTGCTCCACACACTAACCTAAAGATTGACAAGGTGGACCTCAGAGATTATTTAAACTCCCAGAAACAGCCTTCATATTAAACAACTCCAGGCCCTTCAACAATTCCTCTCATTACCCATTTTCATGCTCCAAAAGGGTAAATTCAGTACCAAGTAGAGTACCCTAAGGAAGAAAGAAACAGGAGAACTTTTCTCTGTTATTTCCTGCTAATCCCGCCAAATCTATCTCCCATTTTACCAGGCTTTGTTTGCTCTTCCTTCCTTCCTTCCTTCCTCCCTCCCTCCCTTCATTCCTTTTTTCTCCCTTTCTTTTATCATATTCTCCAAGCTGAAAACGGTGCAGAAATGCTTTGACTTTCCCTTCTCCATTAAGAGTGGATGCAATGGCAACCCCTCATGTTTCTATCTACATATTCCAATCACCTTATTCCCATCATAGGTCCCTGGGTAGCGCAAGTGGTTTGCACTTGTCTACTAACCTAAGGGCTGGTGGTTTGAACCCATCCAAAGGCACTGTAGAAGAAATCCCTGGCAATCTGCATCCATAAAGATTACAGCCAAGAAAACCCTATAGAGCAGTTCTACTCTGTAACACATGGGGTCACCATGAGTTGGAATTGACTTGATGGTAACACGTTTGGTTTAGTTTTATTCTCATAATATGGGACTCATCTGTCATGACTGCTCCAAACTCTGCATACCCTCCAGGGAAGAAGCAATCAAATCCCAGCGATTCCAAAGGAAACCATTTCAGGAGTCCATTTCTTTAGCCTGGCATCTAGATAGACTAGAATATTCATCAAAGTGAAAGCAGAACCACAACTATTAGAATAGAACAGATTAGAGAGTCTCAGGAGTGCCTCAAAGGAAACAAAAAGCCTAAATAAATTTGAAAATTAAAGTGCAGTATAAATCAATACATTTGAACTTCCAGTCCAATGTTATTCATTCAGCCAAAACCTCTTGCCCATTTCAAATTTCTTTGCTTTAAGCTCAAAGAGTTCATGCATCTGAAATATGAAAAAGGTCAAACTTTACATTTCCACAGAAGGTGGCACACCTGTGGAGTGATCGTTACTTGAGATTATGTGTTTTATACCATTTATTCAAAAATATGTATTTTTATTCCATGTTATCCAAGAATTGGTGGGGAGATAGGGATGTCTCAGTGTGATCCAGAACTTACAGTCATGATGCAAATTAGTCTCTTTGAGATGTTTGAATCAAGTCTTTTTTCTTTTGTCATTGGTCAAATCTTAAGTCATATGCTCCATTCGATTTATCTTGACTTGGTCTTTCAAGTGAAAGCAGCTAGAGGACACAGGTAGAATAAACGTCCCTCTTTGGACACAGCAAAAGACTCTCCAGGCCAAAAATCTCTTACCCAGTAGCCTTGCTGACAAATGCAAAAACACTTTCAGGGAGGATCATACACTAGCATCTTTTCATCCACCAACATCTGAGCACAGATGCGGAATGGCAATAGCTGAAACAAGAGCCTCCTGATAATAGTACAGGAGAATTTTTTGGAAGGGAGCTAAGATCATGGAGCCATCTACGTGGTGGATCACTACTGGAGAGGGCTGGTTTTTCAGAAAACTACAGTAGCTACCTAGTGAGAGGCAGCGTGGGTTTTGGTTAAGGGTATAATCTGTGGAGTTAGACTGGTTGTGAGTTTTATTTTCAACAGTTTACTTGTCTCTTGGTGTCTCAGTTTCTGCAACAATAAAATGAGGAAAAAAATTTTACCTGATAGGGTTGTTTTGAGGATTGGTTGAGTTGTAAAGCATTGAAAATATTAACAGACGCATAATAAAGTACTACCTAAATATTGCTATTATCATCTGCTACGGACTGAATTGTGTCCCCAAAAAATGTATGTCAACTTGGCTAGGTCATGATTCTCAGTATTGTGTGGTTGTCCACCATTTTGTGAGCTGATGTGATTATCCTATGTGTTGTTAATCCTAACCTCTATGATGTTAATAAGGCAGGATTAAACACAGTTATGTTAATGAGGTAGGATTCAATCTGCAGATTAAGTTGTATCTTGAGTCAATCTCTTTTTTGCGATATAAAAGAAAGAATCGAGCAGAGAGGAGAAGTGACATCATTACCACCAAGAAAGAAGCACCAGGAGTGGAGTGTGTCCTTTGGATGTGGGATCCCTATGCTGAGAAGCTCCTAGACCACAGGAAGATGGATGACAAAGACCTTCCCCGGGAGCTAGCACCCTGAATTCGAATTTCTAGCTTCCTAGACTGTGAGAGAATAAATTTCTGTTTGTTAAAGCCATCAACTTGTGGTATTTCTGTTACACAGCACTAGATAACTAAGAAATTATCCTCATCATCACCTCATCATTATTCTCATCATTCTCGTTAAAGCCAGCAAGGACAATCTATATTAAGTAGGTTTTTAATGTGAATATTAAAAATCCAGAAAGGTCACATAACTCAGGGCCCTGAAGGCAGTCAAACTGAAAATGACAACGATCCAAGAGGGATAAGGTGATTGGGAAGTTAAGTCGAGGCAGAAGTACCATTTTGGGTAAGTAGACTGTTCTACTTAAAAGACCACTAGATTTAGGATTAGGAGATCTAGGGTGTATGTCCTCTGCTGTCCTAGCTTGATGCATAACAATAGCATCATAGTCAACCCCCTTTCCTCAGTGTTTTCATCTCTTAAATGCCTTTCTGCCTCATAGAATTCTAACAAAGACTTAATAAAATAAATGGGAATTACTCTGAAGATTATAAAACATCATGGAAATAATTATAACCGTTCATATTTATGGTAGGCTTAATTTCTTAAGAGTCTGATAATTTTCGAAACTCTTCAGTCATATGAATTAACACTAATAGCAATGCAATGAGATAGTACAACTACTATACCCATTAATCAGATGAGTCCCTGGGAGGTTACATAGCATGTCCAAGACCGCATGGATAATAAGAGGTCCGTGTGGCATTTCAACACAAGCTGTCTGTCTCCAGGATCTGCACTCTTAACCACTGCACTAAACTATAAGGGAATTGTTCCTATACTTATTTATGCAACAGATATGTTTTGAGCACCGATCATATGTGAGGCACCCTCATAGGCACTGGGGATTCAATAGTGAACATGAGACACAAAGTAGCTGCATTCTAATGGAGAGACTGATAGCAAATAACAATAACGTCAGATTGCGGAAGTGCTAAGAAGAAAAATAAGGCAAAGTAGTAAGAAAGACAAGAGGGTTTCATGGAAAGGGAATTGACATATAAATGGGCCAAAGATTGCCTCTCTATATTGGCCCTATATTGTTTAGTTCTTTATAGCAGGCTGAGATCCATCATCTTAAAAGCTCACTCATGCCAAATTCAAAATTTTACACATCCAATTGCTTTAAAAACAGCCCAAATAAGCACATTTTAGTAATTTAGAGCCTGTCTGCTTTGTATACCCCACAAAATTGCACCCAATATCAGATATCCAGAGATAAGATAAATCCTGGGGCTATAAAAGACCCCAAGTCACTGCGGCCCTTCAAGGTTTTCTGATCCAGAGACTCCCCACCTTGCTGCTGAGTGCCATCACCTAGATATGTAAGGCCCTCCTCCTTGCCTCATGATCCTCCTCAGTCCAGGAAGTTCTCTTATCCTCTTCTTTTTCTGTGTGGCCCCCATGTCATCTGCCTTTGGAAGTCTCATGTTGTAAGGGACTCCCCCCTCTCCAAGCAAACCTGTCTAAGCATCATCCACATAAAGCTCTTTGGGCACTATTACCACCTCGTGGTCATATATATTTCTTTGCTCAGCTCTGAAATCACTAGAATTAACTGACTACAGAAGTAGAAGGAAAAGGCCCTATGGAGGCCAAGAAGACCAATGGGGTTGAAGCTCAGTGAACACGGGGGAGAGTGATAGGAGACAAGTCAGAGGCAGCCAGGATCCTGACCATGTACAGAGGGCATTATAGGCCATGATGTAGAATGCTGCCATGAAGCATGCTAACATAGCATGGTTCATGATCATATAGTTATCAGTTATATAGGTCTTAAAGGAGAGAGTTACATTGCCTCCCCACTCTTCCAAAAACCTAACAAGGCATTTTAATTCCTCACTGTAAGAAACTCTCACAGGAAGTCCACAATATTACTGAAATAGGATTATAGTCTCCATTTCTTAAATACATGAACAGCAAGAAAGAATTCACGTAGACAAACCACTCACTTTGCCAGGAGGGAGCCAGCTGCAGGGAGGTTAGATTTAGTAGATGCACTTAGCAGTACGGTTTGTCTAAAGGGCAGTGAATTATCAACCAATGTCTTTCTTTGATTGAAATCATGCCATCCTTGGCGAACACTATTTACCTACATGATGATCCACACAAGTGTAATTTCACTATCTAAACAAATCTCAAAATATATCAGTAAATCAAGTATTCAAACCCTTATATAAGTTCATTTTTAACATAGCTGTGTATAAAAATACTCAAAGAGATAGTTATATGCAGTTTGTTAGTGAATTAATAAGCCTTTATCCAGTTTTCTATTGTGTATATTTTTTTTAAGGTGAAATAGCCTATAATTTATCAAAGACCTAGAAAATGCTTCCAATTTAATTGACTTACTTTCTCAATAAGAAAGGTCAGTGTCCTTGGATTCTAATGACATATGAAAGTATCCATCTAATTAGACCTTAAAAAATCTATGAGAAGAATTCATTTTACCCACCTGTCATCTGGGTTTGTATTGTTGAACTTTATAACAAATGAAAAGCAATTGATGAAGTTACCAAGAAAATAAGATGCACATAATGTCAAATGTTGAATCCATCATTTAGAAGCAGCAGAAAGTATCAGCCAAGATTCATGCATCAATAAAATTCAACTGCTTTATTCAGTAGGGCCTCCTGGGATTTAACTCTGCTGAGTTAATGCTCATTTTTTGATTTTGACTTCAGCACCTAGAGCAAATGAATCAACCTTTGCATTTCAGGGCTGAAATAATAAAGAACATTACTTCAAGCTCACATTTACTGCCCAATTATGGCAGAGACATGCTCAAACAGGACTTCCTAGGTAAACTGATGTCTTCATGCAACACAGGTTGAACTGAGGAGGGTAATGTACATATGCAGGGAGGGCAGGGATTGGCCTAAGACTGACAATGGTTAAGCACCTCTTTTGTATTTCCTGCTATAGGAAATAGACAAAATAATTCCTCAGATGGAGAAAAAGGAACACTACGTCACTGAAGTGCCCCAGCAGCTTCTTCAATCTCCTACACTCAGCGTGTGCTTATGCATGTGGTTGAAAGGGGTGAAGGTGAGGTGAAGAGAGTTCAGTCTGCTGTCTGTTACCCCATTATTCTTTCCAGTACAGTTCTGCCTTTAGAATTCCAGGATATATAATTCAGTGCTCTAAATTGAGAACCAGAATAAACTGTCTGGGTTCAAATCCTCCCTCTCTAGTCTGACAGTGACTTTGGACATGTTAGAGAGCCTCTCCATTCCACAGCTTCTCCACCTATAAAAGGGAGGAATAAGAATTGTAATGACTTTGAAGGGTGTTGTAAGGATTAAATGAATTAAAGCAGGTAAATCAATTAATTTATTCCTGGCATATAGTAAACGCTCAGTAAATGTCAGATTTACGACAATATAAATGAGCTTAAGTCATGCTAGGTGAAATAATAACTACAATGCAAGATAAACTGCATGAATATCATAGCAGAAGTAGTGACAAATTCTTATAGGTGTACAAAAGTAAGATCACTTTTTGGCTGAAAGTAGTAGAGGTATCTTCAAGGAGGCAGCACCATGCTGAACATCAACAGCAGAGTTAGTCTCAGGCCATTTGGGGTAGAAGGAGGGCTTAAAGGTGAAGCTGCAGGGTATGTTTAAGATACCTTAATCAACTTTGGCTAGATTGCGGGATTTATGATTACAGCAGGATTAACAAACTCTAATATAGTACTATGTGGCAAGCCTATTCTAAGTACTTTAAATATATTAAACCGTTTAATCCTCAAAAACTCTATGGTATAGGTACTATCATTATTTCTACTTTGCACAGAAAAATTGCAGCATGGATAGATTTCTTAAATTGTAAATGTTATAGTTAACAACTGGCAGAGCCAAGACTCAAATTTGGGCTGTCTGGTTCCAGTGCTTGCGCTTGTCACCACTACACTAAATTATCTCTGAAATAGCACATGACAACACTGAAATTCTTTAGAATATGTATTTTCTAATCATTTAGTCTATCAAGGTCGCCATATGAGATAGAAGAAAAGGGCAATAAAGGAGCCCTTTGAAAATTACTAGAAACCAGGTATATACTTTTTAGGCCCTGAAATAAGCAGTTGTTTCATGATTTCGCCTTTTTACTTAATGCAGATCAATCCTACATAAAGAATGATCATTACGCAATATTGAATGTTATGTGTCATTGATCTTGTACCATTATGAAAATATTAGTGTGATCAAATTGAGTATGTAAAAGCCACCAAAAGATCCATGACTAAAGCTATAATGAAATTCAAATGAATAGCACTATCCTCCCCCTACCCAAGATAGTGACTGGTTGGAAAGACAAGCCAATTGTGCTACAAAATGTCCCACCTTCTGATTTTTCTGATTTCATCCTAGTGAAATGTAGCTTGTTCTTCTGTCCCTTATATATCCTGTAATCTGAAAGTAAAATCTGAAAGCCTTATTTGTTTACGTGCTTGGCTGCAAATCAAAAGGTTGGAGGTTGGAGTCCACCCAGAGGTGCCTTGGAAGAAAGGCCAGGCAATCAACTTCCATAAAAGCAGCCATTGAAGATCCTCTGAAACACAGTTCTACTCAGACACACATGGGGTCACCATGAGTCGGAATCAACTCAATGAAAACTAGTTTTGGTTTTAGGTTAAAGCACTAGGCTGCTAATCAAAAGGTCAGCAGATTGAACCCACCAGTCGCTCCACAGGAGAAAGATATGGCAGTAGGCTTCTGTAAAAATTACAGCCTTGGAAACCCTATGGAGCAGTTCTACTCTGTTCTATAGGGTCGCTATGAGTCAGAATCAACTAGATGGCAGCAGGCGTACTTCATTTGCATCACATCAGAGGCACATAATGTCACTAATAATGATGCTAAGATTAATTACTGGGTTTAAGTAATCAACAGCCAGATCTCTTCATTGAATTTACACTGCATCCCTCAGGACAAGCAAGTGATATGTGAAGTGTTATCTGTTTCCTGTCAAACATTCAGATAATGGTTCTATCATCCTTTCATGATGATTGTTGAATTAATTATTCCATTAGGATTTGTAAAATGGTGACAATTAAATTCAATACAGTCAATCATCATCATTCACAGCTTCCATATTTACAAATAAGCCTACTCACTGAAATTTACGTGCAACCTCAAAATTAATACTCTCAGTGCTTTTCTGGCCATTAGACATGTGCAGAGCGGCAAAAAATTTGAGTCTCCTGTAAACACTCACAGCTGAGGTCGAGCAAGATCACACTCTACCTTCTTGTTTCAGCTTGCATACTGTAAACAAATGTCGTTTTTGCTGTCTTAATCCTAATAATGGCTGAAAACTTCCCAAATTTGGCAAGAGACATGAATCTACAAATTCAAGAAGCCGAAGATCCCCAAACAGAATAAACTCAAACAAATCCACAACAAGACACATCATAATTAAACTTCTGATAACGAAAACAAAGAAACAAAGCCGAAAAGCAGGGGGAAGACACCTTACCTACATGGAAAAACAATTTAAATGACAGTGGCTGTCTCATTAGAAACCATGGAGGTGAAAGGCCACATTATTTTTCAAGTGCTGAAAGGAAAGAACTGTCAATCCACAATCCTATACCTAACAAAAAACATCCTTCAGGAATGAAGGGGAAATCCAGACATACTCAGATGGAGAAAAACAATTTGTTATCAGCATACATATCCTAAAAGAATGGCAAAAGGAAGTTCTCTAAACAGAAAGGAAATGATAAAAGAAGGAACTATGAAATTCAGAAAGGAAAAAAGAGCATGGTCAACAAAAAATATTGGTAAATGTACATTTTTCTTCTCTTCCTGACTTTTCTAAATTATGTTTGACAGTGAAAACAAAAATATAATACTGTCTGATGTGTTTCTAAATGTGAGTAGAGGGAGCATTTAAAGCAATTATATTATAAATGGGGGAGGGAAAAGAAATGTAAAGGGAGGTAAGGTTTCTGTCCACCATTCAAAACTTAAATGATGACACCAGTAGACTATGATCAGTTATGCAGATTCATATAATACCTAGAGCAATCAATAACAAAAAAAAAGCCATACAAAGAGCTATGCTCAAAAACACTACACCCGTTGCCTTTGAGTCTTTTCCAACTCATAGTGACACTATAGGACAGAGTAGAACTGCCCCATAGGGTTTGCAAGGAACAGCTGGTGGATTTGACCTGACAACATTTTGGTTAGCAGCCGTAGCTCTTAGCCACTGTACCATCAGGGCTCCCCAAAAAACACTACAGATAAATAAAAATAGAATTCTGAAAAAAATGTTCGATAACTCACACCAAGGCAGGAATAAGAAAACTGAAATGAAAAAGAGACAAAACAAACAACACAAGAAATAAAATGGAAGACTGAAGCCCTAACATGACATTACATTACATTACGTTACCTTAAGTATAAATGATCTAAACACACCAAAGTGGATTAAAAATCATGACCCAAATATTTTCTGTCTACAAGAAAATCACTTCAAATCTAGTATATTAATTGAAAATAAAAGGATGAGACAAAACATAGAATACAAATATTAATAAAAACTCAGGAGTAAGTATATAATATCAAATAAAATAAAATTCAGAGCAAAGAAAATACAAGACCAAGAGGGACATAGTGTAATGATAAGGATTGATACAAGAAGACATAGCAATCCCAAATATATATGCATCGAACAACAGATCTGCCAAATATATGAAGAAAAAGTAACAGGACTGAAAGTAGAAATACACAAATCCACAACTATAATTAAAGACTTCAACATCCCACTCTGAAAAATCGATAGAACAACTAGACAGAAAACCAGTAAGGGTACAGAATAACTGACAATATAATCAACCAGTAGGACCTAAATGATATTTTAGAACACTCCACCCAACACCAGCATAAAACACAGTCTTTCCAAGGGCCTATGGAACATATACCAAGATAAACTGTTTCCTGAGCCATAAAACAAACTTGAAAAATTTTGAAAGAATTAAAACCATACAGAGTGTTTTCTCCAACCACCATGGAATCAAAAAAAAAAAAGAAGACAACAGGAAAATTTCCAAACACTTGGAACTAAACCTCACACTTGCACATAATCCATAGGTCAAAGAGGAAGTCTCCAGAGAAATTAAAAAAAAAAAAACATTAAAACAAATGAAAATGCAACATATCAAAATCTGTGCAACACAGCTACATCTGTGCTGAGAGGGAAATGTACAGCACTAAATAAATATATCAGAAAAAAGTTCTCAGATAAACAATATAAGCTCCTAACTTGATAATTTAGAAAATAACAGTAAACATAACCCAAAGAAAGCAAAAGGAAGAAAATAATGAAGAGCAGAAATCAGTGAAATTGAAAGTAGGAAAGCAATAGAGAAAACCAATGAAACAAAGAGCTGGTTCTTTGAAAAGTTCAATAAAATCGACAACCTTCTAGCAAGACTGATAAACAACAAAAAAAGATAAGACACAAATTACCAACATTCAAAATGAAACAAAGGATATCATTACAGATCCTACAAACACTAAAAGAATACTGAGAGAATACTATGAGCAGCTCTACATACATCAAATTTGACAGCTTAGAAAAAATTAGCCACTTCCTTGAAAAACACAAACTACACCACTCACCCAATATAAAATACATAATTTGAAAGCCCCTATAACTATTAAGTGAACTGAATTTTTAATGTAAAAATTTCCGAGAAAGAACTCTCCAGGAATCCCAGATAGTTCCAGTGGAGAATTCTACTAAACATTTAAAGAAGAACTAACACCAATTGTAAACAATACCTTCCAGAAAATAGAAGAGGAGGGGACACTTCACAACTTATTTTATGAAGCTAGCATTACCCTGATACCAAAACCAGACAAAGATGGTATGAAAAAAAGAAAAGAAAGAAAACTACAGTCCATATTCTGCATGAATATAGACACAAACATCCTTAACAAAAAGAAGCAAATGGAATTCAGCAGTGTATAAAAAGAATTAGATGAAAGGCTGGTTCGATATTTGAAAATTAAACAATGTAATACAATATATTAATAGGCTAAAGAAGAAAATCACCTGATCATATCAATTGATGTAGAAAAAAATTGAAAATATTCAATATCCATTTATGATAAAAACTGTCAGAAAAAAATAGACATAGAGGGAACTTCCTCGACTTGATAAAGAACATATGTAACAAAACAAAACAAACGACAACACAAAGAGCTAAAGTTGTGCTTAATGATGAAAGACTGAACACTTTCCCCCTGAGATCAAGAAGACACTCTCACCACACTTATTCGACATAGTGATAGAAGGTGTAGCAAGTGCAAAAGGTAAGAAAAGGAAATAACAGGCATACAGATAAGGAAGAAGTTATTTGGCCCTATTTGCAGATGGCTATACATGGGATATTCCCTGTGTAGAAAATCCCCAAGAACCTACAAAAATAATTCCTAGAACTAATAACTCATTCAGCAAGATCACAGGATACAAGGTAGACATACAAAAATCAATTGTATTATTATATTCTAACAATAGAGACTGTCTTAGCCTGGGCTCTCTAGAGAAGCGAAACCAGTAAAGTGTATAAATATATAGAGAGAAGGATTTATATTAAGGAAATGTATGCTTTCGTCGAGACTAGAACATCGGTCAGGCTAAAGGTTTATCCTGATTCATGTAGCACCAGGGGCCGTTAAACCCAGGATCAGCAAGTTACCACAGCAGAGCTCTGGCTCACAGGCTTCAAAGACCCATGAGTCCCAAGATCTGCAGGCAAGATGGCAAGTAAGCTGCTAGCTCAAGTCCCAAGAACCAGAGGTCAGACAAACAGGAGCCAACTGCATGACCCAGTGCGAGCAAAAGCCTGCGAGGCTTGCCAGAAAGTCCACTTATATTGGATGCAGGCCACACCCCCAGAGAAATGCCCTTTCAACTGATTGACTACTCACAGCAGATCCTATCATGGAGGCGATCACATTATATCAAATATCATCATGGAAGTGATCCCAACATCATACAACTGCCAAACTGCATCACAACTGCCATACCACTGAGAATCACGGCTCAGCCAAGTTGACATACAAACTTAATGATCACAGACACCTAGACATCACAATTAAAACTACAGTTCTACTTACAATTGCTCAAAAAATGAAATTCTTAGGTGTAACCTAAAAAAAAAAAGCTCAGGACTTGTATGTTGAAAACTACACAGTGCTGATGGAGAAAATCAAAGCAGACCTAAACAAATGGAGAGACATGCCAGGTTCATGGATTGAAACACCCAGCGTGGAAGGATGTGAAGTCTCCTAAAATTAGATTCACACAATTCCTATCAAAATACAAGCAAGGGTTTTGGTATATATAGATAATATATATCTAAAATCTATATGAAAAAGGAAAGAAATAGAATACCTAAAACTACTTTGAAAAAGAAGAGTAAAATGGAATCAGTCTATCCAATTTCAATAATCTATATGAATCTCCAGAGAATTATGTAAGCCAATCCCAAAAGGTTACATATGTATAATTCTATTTATATAATATTCTTGAAACGTCAAACTTACAGAAATGGAGAATAGTGGTTGCCAAGGGTTAAGGAGGAGGTGAAAAGAGGGAAGTGAGGCAGCCATAAAAGGGCAATAAAAGGAATACCCTCGTGATGGAAATGTTCTGTATCTTGAGTGTATCAATGTCAACATCCTGTTAGTGTTTTTGTACTGTAGATTTGCAGGATGCTATCATTGGGAGAAACTAAGTAAAGAATACAGGGGATCTCTATGTATTATTTCTTACAAGTGCATATATACCTACAAATATCTCAAAATTTAAAAAAAAAGTTAATTTAAAAGAGACAGAGAGATTTAATAGTAACATAGTCCTTGGTTGGATTCTGATTTGAATAAACCAATTAGAAAAGACATTTGTGGAAACATTGGGGAAATTTAAATATTGACTGATTGTTAGATGGCATTAACCAGTCACTGTCAATCCAATTCCAACTCATGGCAACCGCATGTGTGTCAGGGTAGAGCATGCCTCATGCGGTTTTCAATGGCTTATTTTTCAGAAGTAGATTGCCAGGTCTTTCTTCCAATGCACCTCAGATTGGACTCAAATCCCCAATGTTCTGGGTTAGTAGCTAGCACATTTACTGTTTGCTCCACCCAGGGACTCTTAGATGGTATTAGGGCTTTTTTTTTTGGTCTTTTATCAGAAGTATTATTTATATTGAATTCATGTAAAAATGTTATTAGTTTCCAGATATGTATACTGAAGTATTTAGGGGTGAAGTCACAATGTACTTTACTTATATATATTTTAGCAAAAAAAAATTAAAATAATTCAGCAACTAAACAGAGTTGTAAGAATTTACTTTAAAATGTTTTGGCAAAAATAATAGATAATGCATGTATGGAAAAATGTTAAAAATTATTAAACCCTCAGATAAGTATGTTTATTATACCCCTATTTCCCATATTTTTTAAAAAAGTTCATAAGAAACCTTAAAAGATAAATAAATAATAAATAGTTCTTCCTCTATAACTGGTCAATTGTTCTTGTTCAGTAACCTATCTTCCATTATTAAAATACAGCATTAAACTGGTATATATTTTTATTCTTGAAGTATGTTAATAGAATAGAAATGGTCTTTCTCTGAGTTTTTCAAAACAGGTTCATAATCTTTGCCCTCACTCCTCCTTGAGACAACATATTGAATGTCTATTTGAACAAGAGGAAAAAGACAAACTCTTTTCCCTAGAGGAGCTCATAATTTAATCAGGGAGAGAAATGTATGGATACATACTCAAAATACTGTTGTTAAGTGTCACCAAGTTATATGCAATATATAACAGAAAGAATACATAGATTAACAAGTTTCAAAAAAAAAAAATGGTTTGGGTAGTGTGGAGTAAGATCCCCAATATTTGAACTAAATTTTGATGAAAGATGAGGCATTTACCAGATAGAATAAAAAGAGGAATGGTATTCTAAGTAGAAGGAAAAAGCCTTGTAGAGACACAAGATGTGAAAAATACAGTGAATTTTGGACAATATTAATACTGCTGAATGAAAAGACAGACTGTGTGAAAATCAGGCAGGACAAGTAAGCATTGATTGCATCTTGGAAGGCCTTATGTCGCTTATGTTGTAGTCAACCTCTGAATTCTACAGTTATCTTTTTGTCTTCCTGGGAAGAGGAGACAGACACATGATCCTGTTTGTGTGCTACCAATGGCAAGTTGTTATTAATAATTCCTGAGATACACATAGCAGAGCCATGGGAATCTTAGTCATGAGTGAGAGTTTCTAATTTCCTAATTTCTAGCACTGAGGACTTTGTGTAATAACACAGGAAAAGCTTACTACACTGGATCAATACTAACTGCTTTAGCTGGGTCTTGCAGTGTCATTTAGGGCCTGGGTGGTGCAAAAGGTCAACGAGCTCATCTGCTAACCAAAAGGATGGAAGTTCAAATCCATCCAAAGACACATTGGAAGAAAAGCCTGGACATCTACTTCCAAAACAATCAGCCATTGACAACCTTATGGGGCACAGTTCTACTCTGACACACATGAGGTCACTATGAGTCGGATTTGACTCGACAGAAGCTGGTTTGCTTGGGGTTTTCCTTTTCTTTTTCTTTTTTTGGTTGCATTGTCGTGAGCAATCATGAGAAGCCCCAATTCATTGCCCATGCGATTGCAGATCCCAGCTGCTAGTGCTGACTCCCAAAGAGACAGCACCCTGAAGAGCATATTTTCCTTGCTTTGCCTGGTTTTCATTGTTATAAGAGGTCGGTTGGACCTCAAATGATCTGTAATGCAATCATAAAACTGAAATGTTCTTGTCAACTAGTACAAAATTCCATGAAATGAATGACTTTATCCCAGAAGCAATGGGGAACTATGGAAAACTATTAAGAAGAGGAATCATATAACCAAACATAAATGCTAGAAAAATCAGTTCAGTAAGGATGTAAAGAAAGAGTTGGAGATAGCTGAGACTATCACAACTGTTTAGGTGACTGATGATATGGGGCTGAAATAAGGCAGACACACTGTAAACAGAGAGAAGGTGACATAGTTTAAAGGCAGATAGAAGGTAGAATGAGACCCATCGCCTCAGTGTAGAAGATGAGTTAAAAGATGATGCCCAAATTGGAGGATTAGGGGGCTGCGTGTTGACACTGCTATTATTTAGGATAGAGGATAAGGAAAGAAAATAATAATCTGAGGGTAAAATAAAGAGTTTATTTTTGGACAGATTGATTGATGAACCTAGGAAGATTTATACTGAGATACACAGAATACTGTTGGTGCTCAGGAGGGGCATCTGGGCTAAAGATTTGCTTTTGGGAGTTTTGAGCATATGGCAACCTGGTAATAGATACAATGTCAGAAATGAAGAACAGATAATTGTTGTCTATAGGACAGATATTTTGTTGGGACATGACAAAATAATTATAAATACAAATCAGTTTTCATGTTATAAACAATTACCAGTAAAAGATTTAAAAAATTATATTGTTTATAATAGTAACACGAACGCTTGGTAACTAAAAAGAAATTTAACAGGTGTTATGCAATACTTTTTTCAAAGAATGTGATTTTATCGGGAAGCTAAGGTTATATTGCAATTTGTTATGGATTAAATTGTGTCCCCCCAAAATATGTATTGAGGTCCTGGTCCCTGAACCTATGATTGTGATTCTGTTTGGAAATAAGGTTTTTATTTTATTAATTAGGTCAAAACAGAGTAGGATGGGTTTTAAAACTAATTACCTTTGAGTTACAAAAGGAGCAGAGTAGACAAAGACACACACAGGGGAGACAGACACCAAAAAACATGAAGAATTGCCAGCAGTCACCAGGAACTAGGAGAGAGGCCCACAGAAAGAATGGACATGACCGAGACCCTGATTTACAGTTTCGGCCTTCGGAACTGTGAGAAATAAATCTCTGTTCTTTAAAGCCACCCACTTGCGGTATCTCTTGTTATGGCAGCACTAGGTAACTAAGACATGGTTATATTATATTGCAGTAATAAACAATCCCTAAAATCTCAGTGCATCAAATGCAAAACATCTTATTCTCACTCATGCTATATGTACATCACCGATGAGCTGGGCTGCTGTTCCTCTAGTCTTTATTTGCAGGTATAAGCTGAAGAGAAGACCCTATGGAGACATCTCAGTACCATGGAAGGAGAAAAGAGAATGTGATAGAACCATGTGAAGGCTTAAAGTTTCTGCGTGGATGTGGCAAACACCACTTCTGTTCACATTTCCCTAGTCAAGTGGCCAGGTTTGACATCAGGGAGGTAAGGAAGGGTGCACAACTTTTCCTCAGAATTTAAACAATTATAAATTCCAACGTAGTCGCTTTGAAGTGACATTTGTAAATTTTACAGCAGAAAAATTGACTTCTGTATAGAAAAAATAAACTTCTTATAAACAAGGTAAAAACAAAATGGAAAATTATTTGCAAAATATAAAACACAAATTATCACGAAAACTTAACAGTGGTTACCTTGGATATGGGACATCTAAGCCATTCTACTCCATTCTATTCTATCCTCCCTTAGATGATAACTAATGAGAGAGAAAGTAAATTTGTCTGTGTCCTTAGGCCACCCTTGTGATGTTAATGTTATGTGTCAGCTTGGCTAGGCTATGATTTTCAGTGGTTTGACATACACTATGTGATCACCTCCCATTTTGTGATCTGATGTGAGCAGCCAATCAGTTGAAAAAGGATGTGGCAGGCATCCAATATATAAATGAATATTCTGGCAAAACTCAACTTTCTATGACCCTGCAATCTTCTTGGTATCTGATGTCTGGTTCTTGGGACATAAGCCAGCAGTGGCGTCCAGCCTGTTGCCTGACCTGCAGGTTTTGGGTTTATCAGCCCCTGTAAACATGTGAGCCAGCAGAGGTCATCATCCTGTTGTCTGATGCATGGATTTGGGCCTTGCCAGCCTAACAATTGCATGAGCCATTTCCTTGAAGTAAACTTATATCTATGTTTTTCTTGTTGGTTTTGACTCTTAGAGATCCTATGAACAAAAGAACAACACACTGCCCGGTCCTGTGTCAGCCTCACAATCGTTGCAAATATATACATATATACACATATACATACACACACTTTGCTGGTTTTGTTCCTCTAGAGAACTCAGACTAAGACAACCTTATAATCAGTATCAGGTCTCTGTAAAATGACAACATCATACCTTTTCTCTATACTTCTTGTTTTTGTAATCAGCAAGTATCTTTTTCACAAGAATAGTAATGGTTTTAAAATTGTAAGAAAATTATCAACACTCCAACGGATAGATAGGTAATTATTATGAGTGGAACCATCACAAATTAGGAAAAAGAAACAGTAAAGAAACACATAGAAAACATCCAAGAACATTTCTAATGAAAGCACAAAGCAACAATGAGATTGAATTTTACACCTATTAAATTAACATAAATCCAAACACATATTAGGACTTAATTAAAGTGAGACACACAAAATCACACTAATTCCTTCCCAATAACATTGCAAATTGGTACAATTGGAAAACATAGTGGAAATACATTTTGAGAGCTATATGAAAGTAATTCATCTTTGACCCATTCATCCAACTCCCTGGTATTTATTCCCAAGAAATGATTCAACAGAACTCCCCCTAGATCTTATGTTATGTTGCTAACACTTGCAGTAATTGAAACCTAGTTCTCCTAGGCAAATAATTTCCCTTCAGCCCTCTCAAGTAGAGCTGCTCATTTGCCAGCACAGCCTAGAGGTGGATTGAGAAGTCAGCATCATTCACGCTCTGGTGCTCCTTCATCTCCTGCAAACCCCAATCATAGATGTAGCTAATGGGGAGGAAGTAATGTCTAGAACACAGGAGTGCTCAGCTACTTCTTAAGTCATTTAATTCGACTTCACCACAGAGAAATTATCAATATAAAACAGTAGCACCCAAGAATGTTATCGGTGATGTAACTGCCCAAACTATTGAGTTTGAAAAATTAGCTGAACAAAGCGTAGCTTGAAATTCAAGATTGTTCTCATGCAGCTATCACTAAGAGAGATGCTTCTGAGGCAAATTTATAAAGATATTTCCTAAACAAGATAAATACTGAGAACTACTTTCCTGTTCAGAAGAAGAAACACACACCTACAGTGGCCAGATATCTGAGGAACATAAAGGAAAATTCGTAACTGAGGATGTTGTTATTCCTTCTTCTAATGTTCTGCAGTCTTTCCCTTGGCCAACGTAGCAGTAGTCTTCTCTAGGATCCTAGACAACAGACGTGCGGATAACTGCCTCTAACTCCCACACTTCACTGCATTCAGCACTTCTGTACCTCCCAACCTAGAGGTGTACTGTGTTCACTATCAGCAACCTGCTGACTGGACCCTTTGGAACATTCTGCACACTCCACATTTAAACTTTTGATTAATTATAATCAGACTGCATCTGGCACTATCAACTGACTTAATTCCAAACATCACTGACTCAACTTTTTGAAGAAGTATTATCCACACTGTTATTCATTTTCCTTGTTTAATGGAACTTAGTTCCTTACTTGAAACGAGCTCTATTTTCTGCTCCCAAAGTTAATTCTTCTTCTTAGCATCTTCATTAGATCCTACACATGCAATGGTGCTGGCCCGAGAAATCTCTTTGTGTAAATGGTCCCTCCCTCAGGACTCCTGGTCAGGCTGCCTTCTGACTGATAATTTCGGGAGAAAATGCCTGAATCATCCACTCTTTCTTCATTTGCTTTAAATTAGCTTTTTGCTTCCTTTCTCTAATGAAAGTTAGAAATCTAGAAGGATTCCAGGTGGCTATCATCTGTCCACACAATGTAATTCTATTTTACCAGTCCGTTGCTTCTTAATCTAAGTAACATTTTCATAAGGGAATCGTTTAATGAGTCCTTTCATGATGTGCCATAATAAAGAATAAACCTAAACAACTAATTCAGGTATTGCTTTCAACTAATGCTGAATTACTGAAAGCTTTGAAACTTTAAACTAATCATAACTTTGAAATGTTGTTTAGACATATTCATTCATGCTATTAAAACCTCACGGTTACTAAAATGGATTATCCTTTGTTTAAGATTAGTTTCATGTTACTGATATTTTGAATTTTTATATTTGATTGTCTAGAGAGCTCTGATATTTCATTAGCAATTTCTGTCCTTGCTAAAGCCCTTCATTTTTATTGTTAGATCTCTTCTCCCCACTCATTTAGCACCACCACAGTCTTACCCTTGTCATTGGCCATGATTTCATTTCAGGATGAAATCTGTTTGGAAATAAAATGGAGAAGTAGACACCAATAAACTTTGTCAGTGACAATGCCTGCAAAGAGATCTATGCCCTTACAGATGAGATTTTGTCTATCCTTGAGCAAAAGGAACAAGTTGACAAAATAACCTCAAGCTTGAGTGAGCTCAAATTGTGGTTTCTATTCAGTGGCAAGTACGTGCAAAGAGACAGAATAACACCTAATTACAAATTTATGTTGATCTGAACTGAAATGTGCACCCAGATCCGGCAAAATATAAGGGTGGTAACTGGTCAAGACATGTAAATCTAACAATTTCTAAAATTCTCAGGCTTTCCAAGACCCTTAGAGTGGCTCCCCTGCTCACAGTGAGACACACATAACAATATTCAGACCATAAATGATAAATTAAAGAAAATAAGTGCTGCATTTTACGGCTTAGTCGATCTGGAAAGAGCCTGTTCAGAGTGAGGCCAAAAAACCCCTTAATAAGAAAACATGAACAGCATAAATCATAATAGCATAAAATTCAACTTTATGGAAAAGGGTAATATAAATAATTCCCAATGTTTGTGAGATATGAGTTGCTTCAAAACCTATAAATATAACAAGCTCCTAATTTCACCTTTGATTACCTCATATATTTCATGTAGTGAACTTTATCTGTGGCATGAGAAGTATTTTCATCTATTACTACAAAATTATAAAATGAAAACATATCAATTGAATACTATTGACTACTCATTCTGTACTAGGCAATCAGCTATGTACTTTCACAATAACTGTCTCATTTATGCCCCCAAAAAGCAATGTGACATTTTTGGAGCTGGGAACACTCAGGGTCACAGTGTTTAAGTACCTAGTTCAAGTTCACATACCATAAAAATGGTGGGAGTGACATGTAAAAGTAAATCTGCCAAAATCATAATGGCCCATCCACTATTATGCCAAGAAGCTTCTTTTCATCCATTTTAGGAGGAATGACCACATACCACAACCATAAGTTATTAGAATTAATACATTTTTCAGAAGATAATTTTGCTATTCAGAAAAAATATCTGTCTTAAATATTGATGATTTATCTATGTGTTTTCTCCGTTTGTTCCTTCTCTGCCCCTAAAATTAATTGAAATTTTAAATCACTAAAGTTGGAAATTAAGTAAAATTTGTTTTGTTTTATCCTCACCTTTCTCACCAATTAATTTTTAAAGTGTATACTTCCAGGACCAAATACATAGGAGCAGTTATGTCTCTTCCTGGTGGCATGGTGCAGCCCTGGTCCTTCGATTACACCAGGCCCAGCTTGTTCCCTCTTGTCAAGAGTCTATCTTGTTTCCACAGGGCTCTGACATCTAGTTCATTCCTCTGTGGCATTTTTATGGGATTTAGCTGTTTACAGTTTGAAACACAGTTTCACATGCATTATCTCAGTTGATCTTTATTCCAGTCTATGAAATAATCTGGCAATAGCATTTCCATTTAACAGAGGAGGAAATAGATGAAGATAGGAAGTTACCCAGCATTTAAATATGGAGTGGAAAATCATAAATTCAAGTACAGTCTTAACACTCCAATTTGTAGAGTTTGTCAATTTCTGATTTATTTCCAGATATTAAAGAAATGAAATTGGCCTAAAGATGACTCCCACAGAATTCTGACAAGGGACTGCATTGCCTTTAACACAAGGTTCTCAAAATGTGGTTCCAGGACCAGCAGCAACAGCTTTACTTGGGAACTTGTTAGACATGCAAATTCTTGGGCCTTTCCTTGACCTCTTGAATCAGAAATTCAGGCTGGCACACAATATCTGTATTTTAACAAGTCTTCCAGGTGACTCTGATGCCTGCTGATGTTTAAGAGTCATTAGCTTGGCCAAAGGAGTTATTAAGAATTTAGGAGCTCAGAAGGCAGGAGCTTAAATCAAATCATCTTTTGAATCCTGTCCAAATTCTAGGATCTGTGAATAGAGGAAGTTTATTCTGGATTAAGACAATCAAGAGAGACGGCTATTTGACCCCTTCGCTTTAGATATCCAAACTAGGGAAGTTAGTGACTAAATTGCAATGGAAAAATCAAATGATTTCCAACTCTTCTGGAGTAATGTTTCCACGGAAGTAGCACCTTATTAAGTGTTCGAAGAAAGTGCATAAGCAGATCTTGTTGCTTATTGTTTTCAGAAACTCATCACTAAGTGCATGATGTAAAGTAAGCATCTTAGTCTGGGTTCTCTAGAGGAGCAAAACCAGTGAAGCATATGTATAAATATGTAGAGAGAGATTTACTTCAAGGAAATGGCTCACACAGTTGTAGGGGCTGGCAAGTCCCAAATCTGTGGGTCAGAAGGCAGGCTGAAGATTTCTGCTGGCTCGTGTGGTTGTAGGGCTAATGAACCCAAAATCTATAGGTCAGGTGGCAGTTTGGAGGCTTCTGCTGGCTCATGGGATTGCATGGGCTGACAAATCTAAAATCTTCAGGTCAGGAGGTAGGCTGAAGACTACAGCAGGCTTACATTCCAAGAACTGGAAGCCAGGGATGAGAAGAGTGCAGGGTCGAGAGACACAGCCAGCCTTACCGGAACTTCCATTTACATATATACTGGGGGCTGGCCACACCCCCAAGGAAACTGTCTTAGTTATCTTGTGCTGCTCTAACAGAAATACCACAAGTTTTAACAAAGAGAAATGTATTCTCCCACAGTCTAGTAGGCCAGAAGTCCAAATTCAGGGCATCAGCTCCAGCGAAAGGCTTTCTCCGTGGGGAAGGCTTCCTCTCTCTGTCGGCCTTCTCATTAATGTCCCCCCAGACTAGGAGCTTCTCCACGCAGTGACCCTGGGTCCAAAAGACACAGTCTGCTCCTGGCACTGCTTTCTTGGTGGTACGAGGTCCCCCATTCTCTGCTTGCTTCCTTTCCTTTTATCTCTTGTAAGGTAAAAGGTGGTGCAGGCCACTACCTAGTGAAACTCCCTTTACATTGGATCAGGTATGTGACCTGGGTAAGGGTGGTGTTACAATCCCACCCTAAACCTCTTTAGCATAAAATTACAATCACAAAATGGAGGACAACCACACAATTCTGGGAATCATGGCCCAGCCAAATTGATACACACATTTTTAGGGGGGACATAATTCAAACCATGACAGAAACCCTTTTCAACTGATTGGTGGATCACATCAGATCACATCATGAAAGTAATTACATTATATTACATTATGTAAGAGCAATCAGTCCAATGTCTGCCGAGATCATAGCCTTGCCAAGTTGATATATAATATTAACCATCACAGGAAATCACTACGTTTTTGTGAGTCTCACTTTACTCACCTTGAAAATCAGTGGTTTAATTCATTAGTTCTTAAAATACGTGCGCTATGTTGTGCACAACATTACTTATGAAGTACTACCGCTAAATATTTTAATCTGAATCTAATCATGCCTGTAAATCTCACTTAACTCATCCTTAATCAGAGACAGAGAGCAAGCAAAACAGCACCATGAGGACTCAGACAAGTCCAGAATGACGGAAATTCTACACATAGAAGATTTCAAACATTCAATAGCTTGATATAAAAAAAATTGGGATGGCTATTCTAGAATAAAGGAGGTTAAAGAAATCTATTAACAAAATGTGATGTATGAAACTTAATTGGATCCTTGGTTTATAAACATTCAAATGGCTCAGAGAAGATATAGCTAGATAGGCAGACGGATGGATGGATGATAGACAGACAGACAGATAGATAGAGCTAGGTGGAGAAATGTATAGATACAGAGCAATCATGGCCAAAGATACACAATTGTTGAATCTAAATGGTTAGATAATCATATAACTTCTCTTTCAAAATGTTTATGCTTGATTTTTTCATAAATAATATTGATGAAAACAGTAAATATAAATAAAGTAGGTTTAGAGCAGAAAAGATAATTTCTCCCATGTCCCATAGAATAAGATTCTACAATTTAAAATAATCTAAATAAATAAGGATAACTAGTAACCAGTTGTCATCAAGGCAATGCCACGTGTGTCAGAGTAGAACTGTGCTCCATAGGTTTTTCAGTGGGTAATTTTTTGGAAGTAGTAGCCAGGCTTTTATTTTGACATAGTTGTTAAGAGGTACTAACCAAAAGGTTGGTAGTTGGAATCCACCAGGCGCTCCTTGGAAACCCTCTTGGACAGTTCTACTCTGTCCTATAGGGTAGCTTTGAATCAGAATCGACTTGACAGCAACGGGTTTGGTTTTCTTTTTCCCCCCTGGGTGGACTCGAACCTTCAACCTGTCAGCAGCCAAGGACATTAACCATTTGCACCACCCAGGCAAATAATAGGAGAGAGGCAACTACATTTTTTTGAACAACCTGACACATTTCATTACCCCTTATTCTTTGGTAATCAGAACAAAGCCCCTTACCCTAAAGCTAGCTCTCTTCAACTATTGTGAATTCTAGGGACCAAATGCTGCAAATATCAAGGAGACATTTTCCTAATCAGCTACCCCACAGTCTCAACTACTTCCTTCTCCTGCATCTCTATTCTCCAAGTATTCCTTTTTGGACCTTAAAATATGACTAAGAATATGAACAGAACAAGCTAAATAATGTTGAATACTAGGAATAATACACTACACAAGCACACACACACATATGTGCACACACGTACATATGCAGCTGAAGAGAAAAAGAGAGATTAGAGGAGGTGGGTGTCAGCTTTCTCAATAGGTTTTGTGAAATAATATTAAATTCATTTTTAAGTATTGACAAATAATTACTTTCAATTCTGAGAGATTTTTCTTTTCCAAATGGAAACACTCTAAGTAATTTTTGTTTTTCTCATGTAGAGCCACAATTTCCACTACAATTGGGTTGCCCAATGTCTCCCTAGCCTCTGATATGTCTCTGGACATCTTGCTTCATTTTTTTGATCCTCCTCCCAATCAATTATGTAGTAAGAAGGTGGTGATACCTTGCCTGTATTTTCACAGTACTAACTCTTTAAATCTACCTTTTCCACATCATGCTATACAAATTGAAAATTATATGCAATTAAAAAAAGGAGAGACAAGCACACACACATACCCCAAAACAAAGTAACTGCTTCATTTATGAGTGTGGGTCTGTGTGCACACATGTATGTGCGTGTGTGAATGAAATCTCCCTCTTCACCAGCTGTTGCTGTTTATAAATTGAAGTTTTGGGGATAGGGATTCGCTTCATGTCACAGGCTTTGGATCATAGTGTTATCTTGTTCCCCTTCCTTTTTGAAATTCTCCCCTATGCATTTATTATTTCCCAAAAATGGAGCAAACTATGACGGCAAAATAGCCAGATACTCTTCCCCAGCTTCATAAAATAACAGGGTACAGCTGCTGGGCTTTGTCTCCGCAAGGGATAGAAAATAACAGTCTTGAGATGAAAGCACATAGAGCTGTTAATCACTTTCTAATATTCTGTGCACAGAAACAGCGATGAGATATATGAAATTAGACCCACCAATCCTGGGGTTTTACTTTTGCATATCGTGGGATTAACAACAGCCAGGCAAGGCTCAGTTTAGGCCTGGTGCAATGCGAGTGGGGAGCCCACCTCTTTTCCCCCTGGTGCAAAGTGCCATTTAAACCTCATCTTTGAGAGAACTAAGTCCTGCGGACTGCTCCTGGTTTTGCATTTTTACTTTAAAATATGTTATGTCTCAAGTGTGGTTTTCAACTGTGGACTTCTCAGACATGATCCAGGAAGGGCTAATTTAACAGGCACATAGACCATGATTATGATAACTTTGCTTTGGGGTATAAAACAAAAAGTACTACAGCACAGTTTCCTGTGCCTTTTTTTCTCAAATTGGTATGAGATCCTGAAAGTGTCCCCTAAGAGCCAAAAACTCATCATTGTTCTTCATCAGCTGCAGAAATGCTGTATGTGGTTTGCTAATGATAGGAAAAGAGATAGCTTAGCTATTATCTCCTTGCTGAGAAGTTTGTTCTGTAAGAAAACGTAAGATATATTTGATATGAAAAAATAGTACGTTTATACAATTGATTTTAGGAATGAAATAGTTTATATGCTTAAAAATATGGGACAAAGGAAAGGTCATGGAAGTTCCATAGACACATCCAAACTCCGTGAGGGACTGAATTGCTGGGCAGAGGGCTATGGGGACCATGGTCTCAGGGAACATCTAGCTCAGTTGGCATAACACAGTTTATAAAGAAAATGTTTTACATTCTACCTTGGTGAGTAGCTTCTGGGGTCTTAAAAGCCTGTGAGCAGCCATCTAAGATACTCCACTGGTCTCACCCCTTCAGGAGCAAGGGACAATGAAGAAAACAAGATACAAGGAAAAGATTAGTCCAAAGGACTAACGGACCACAGCTACCACGGCCTCCACCAGACTGAGTCCAGTACAACTAGATGGTGCCTGGCTACCACCACTGACTACTCTGACAAGGATCACAACAGAAGGTCCCAGACAGAGCTGGACTAAAATGAAGAACAAAATTCTAACTCACAAAAAAAGACCAGGCTTACTGGCCTGACAGAGACTGGAGAAACCCTTTTAGCTCAGTAATGAAGTCACTCCCAAGGTTCACTGTTCAGCGAAAGATTAGACAGCCCCATAAAACAAAACGAGACTAATGGGGCACAACAGTCTAGGGACAAGGACTAGAAGGCAGGAGGGGACAGGAAAGCTGGTAATAGGGAATCCAAGGTTGAAAAGGGAGTGTTGACATGTCGTGGGGTTGTTAATCATTGTCATAAAACAATACGTGTACAAACTGTTTAATGAGAAACTATTTGTTCTGTAAACTTTCATCTAAAGTACAATAAAAAAATGACAAGAGAAAAAAATATGGTACAATTTCTGATTCAGAGAATGATTTATTGGTTCACTCTTGATTGAGCACACTGATTCCACTTTTATTTTCTCCAGTGAAATAGAAGATTCGGCAGCTGGATTGATCCTCTTTTTTTTTTTTTTTTTTGCCCAGGTATCCACATATTTCTGCTGGAGTAGGTAATTGCTGAATTTAATACCCTAATGATGACAGCAAATCTATAATAACCCCACTGATCCACTGTATTTGAAACATTTCTAAAAAGAAAAACATTGACAAAATAATGAAGGAGATGTTTGTTGTACAATAGTATCCAGATAGGAATTCATTACTCAATCACTTCAATTCCACCAATAACAATTATGACCATGAATAATTTTCTAATAACCACCAGCATATATTTCAAGTCTGCCATATACCACGTCTGTGATAAGTTATTTACAAACATTATCTCAATCACTTATAAAATCTGTGCATAGAATCTAAACTCTCTAGTTCATGCACCTAGAAGATTGAGGAGTCAGGGTTTGAATTCAGGTTTGTCTTATCCCAGTTCCCAAATTTTAAACGCTTGACTAAAATGTCTTATAGCAACCCTCAAAACTAAAAATGGCTTCCAAACAATAACTGGAATCTAAAATCAATTTCTATAGATGAGAAGATACACAGGGCTGAAATTGAAATTATTATAATTTGCAGTTTGTGCTGGTAATGTGTCACTTTTCCACCTAGGGAAGACAAACCTATCAGCTAGAAGTAGGATACTTTAATGTACGCCTCATCATTACCACCCCCCTTCCAACCATTGAACCAAACACAGGGCATCTCAAATCAACTAGCCATCGAAAGCTGCTCTTCGTTTCAAATTCTGTATCTTTTTGTCTCTGTGAATCATTTTTAGATATCTGTTCTTCAAATTCAAATCCAAATGCATGGAATGGAAGTAGATATTTTTAAATTCTATATATTCAAGGTTTTGAAGATAACCAATGAGATAATCTGTGATAAGATTAATAAGTACTACAATCAAAGGACTAGAGTTTTTCATTCACTTTTTTCTATATGAAAAGAAATAAGGATAGTTTTAGATTCTCAGATAATGAATTTCTTATCTTCTTGTACAGAAGGAGAGAAATTGTCTCCTCAGTCCAGTTCTAGTTAAATGAATGAGTGAGAAACAGCAGGAATTCGACCAGGAGCTCAGCCACTACCATACTTTCACTTTAAATGTAAAAGGAGGGTTTTAAGAACAACCAGAAAATAAACAAATCTGGCTTCTCCAGGTTGGCACAAGTACAAAACTAAATTGACTACTCTTTCAGGAAAGATTGGAAAGTGAGTAGGTCTTTAGAAAAACAAAATATCACTCATGATAACTAGGAAAGAATTATTCTTCAAAGCATACACTCACATGTAAAACAATGCTCACTTCAGGCTTTCAAGAAAGTAAGAAAGCATGAATTCTAAAATCTGATTACAAGAAGCACATGTGTACAGACCAATTTGGACCAACTGAACCTGGACATGGGCAGCTCCCTTGCCAGATATGAAAGAGATAAGGTGCACCGGTCTATCACATGGTGGAGGGTGAGGGGAGGACAGTAAGAAGAATGATCAAAGGCTTCCTGTGGCTTCACATTCATAAAATCATCCCTACTTAGACCTCTGCTGTTATCTCCAAATGGGTTTATACGTACATTCAGCAATGCACTGACAGTTTGAAGATGTTCTTCATGCAACTTTATATTTGTACACATTTCTAGACCAAATTTTCTATGAGACAGTATGATATAGACATATGGATAAATAGGTAGGTAGATAGATTGATAGATAGGTAGACAGATAGACTGATAGATGATAGGTAGACAGATAGACTGATAGATTGACAGATAGGTAGATTGATTGATCAATGACACCCTTATGTACAAGAGAACAAAACATTGTCCCATCTTGCATCATCTTCACAATTACCAGCAAGTTCAAGTTCATTGTTGTGGCTATTGTGTCAATCCTCACCAAGGGTTTCCCAATGCCCTCGCTGGTCCTCTACTTCACCAAACACGATGCCATCTTCCAATGATAGATCCTTTCTGATGATATGTCCAAAGCAAGAGAGTTGGACAGTGTTCTCTTATGAGCCATAGAATTTTCATTGGCCAATTTGTGAAAGTAGATCTCTGGGTCTTTCTTCCTAGTCTGTCTTAGTCTGGAAGCTCTGCTGAAACTTGTCCACCATGGGTGACCCTGCTGGTATTTAAAATACCAGTGGCAAAGTTTCAGCATCATAGCAACAGTCAAGTCACCGCAGTAGTCCAAACTGACAGAAGGGTGGTGGACACAGTGATATAATATCTCCAATTTCTCCATTCCTTCATTTGAAAATTTTACAGAGTGCCTACTATGTGTCAGGTACTGATCTTAGCCTCTGGCAATATATTAATGAATACAAGAGATAAAAGTCTCTGCCCTCATAGAGTTTACAATACGGAGGGTTGGGGAGGTGGGCACAGATAACTAACACAAATATGAATAAATTGAGACAGCAATATGTGCAAAGAAGAAAAATTAATCAAAGAAGAACAACAGCAAATCTCAAGTAGACTGCAAATTTTAAAATTGTTCTTATGAAAGACTCTCTAAGAAGGCAACATTGAAGAAAGATCTGAAAGAGAGGAGCGAGCAAGCTATACTGACATCTAAGGGAGATCACTGCAAGGAGGGTGTCATGGTTTGAATTATGTACCCAAAAAAAATGTGTGTATCAATTTGGCTGGGCCATGAGTCCCAGAATTCTGGGGTTGGCCTCCATTTTTTGATTGTAATTTTATGTTAAAGAGGATTAGAGTGGAATTGTAACACCACCCTTACTCAGGTCACATCCCTGAGCCAATGTAAAGGGAGTTTCCCTGGGGTGTGGCCTGCAAGAGATAAAAGGAAAAGGAGGCAAGCAGAGAATTGGGGACCTCATACCATCAAGAAAGCAGTGCCAGGAGCAGAGCACATCCTTTGGACCAGGGTTCCTGCGCCGAGAAGCTCCTAGTCTGGGGGAACACTGATGAGAAGGCCAAGAGAGAGAGAAAGCCTTCCCCTGGAGCTGACACCCTGAATTTGGACTTTTAGCCTACTTTAACTGTGAGGAAATAAACTTGTCTTTGTTAAAACCATCGACTTGTGGTATTTCTGTTATAGCAGCACTAGATGACTAAGAGGGGAAGCAGCCGGAAAATAGCTCCGTAATAAGCTGGTGCTTGCCATGTTTGAGGAATAACAAGGAGACCGGTGTAGCTCTAAAAAATCTAGCAAGGCAGATCGCAGTAGGAGATAAAATAGGAGAGGTCAGAGGAGGGCAGATGATCTTGTGTCCTCTAGACCTCTTCACAGTCTTTAGGAATTACAGAGAACAGAGTGGGAAGCCACTGGAAGTTTAAGTCGAGGACTGACATTTTCTGAGGTACGTTTTAATAGTAAATTAAATTGCTGCCATACTGAGAACAGATCCAGTGAGATAAGGGTAGAGAGCAAGGTCAGAAGTAGGAAGACCGGTTACAAGATTATTGCACAGTTAGGAGGATGATAAGAGTGGAGGTTGAGAAATGGTCAAATTCTGCACATGCTTTAAAAGTAGAGGATTTGCTGAAGTTTTGGATACGGGGTATGAAAGAAAGAAAATTTTAGTCCTATCAACAGGAAAGATAAAGTTGTTGTTAACTAAGCAGAGAAAAATACGGGGATAGGGACATAGATGCGGAACAGAAAAATCAAGAGTTTTCTTCTGGTCATTGTAAAGGTGAGATGCCTTTACCTAATTAGACCTCCAAGTGGAGATGTTGACCATATAGTTAATCGATGAGTCTGTAGTAATATGTTGTTGTAGTTGTCGTTACTGTTGTTAGTTGCTGTTGAGTTGATTCCGACTCATGACAACACCATGTGTTGCAGAGTAGAACTTAGCTCCAAAGGGTTTTCAAGGCTGTGACCTTTTAGAACTAGATCACCAGGTCTGTCTTCCGAGGTGCCTCTGGGCAAGTTCGAACAACTATCCTTTCAGTTAGCAGTCAAGCACTTAACCGTTTGTGCCACCCAGGGAACCTCTGGAGTGATATAAAGGCTAGGTATCCAAGAGGACCATGGATGGAGTGCTGAGACATTCCAGTGTTTAGAGTTTGGAGAGATGAGGATCCAATAAAATGTACAGATGATATATATGGAAATGGGAAAGGAGAGATCAGTTAGATAGGGGAAATCAGTGGAGTGGTGATGTAACATAACTGTAAGATTATGATTTCTAATCTAGTGAAATGACCATTAGGATTAACAAGATGGAGGTCTTTGATAACTTTGGCATTATCCATTGCTGTCAAGACTTTTCCAACTCATAGCTACCCTACAGGACAGCATAGAATTGCCCCATAGGGTTTCCAAGGCTGTAAATATTTTACAGAAGCCGACTGCCACATCTTCCTCCCATGGAGCAGCTGGTGGATTTGAGCTGCCAACCTTTCGGTTAGCAGCCGAGTGCTTAACCACTGCATCACTAGGGTTCCTAGAAGTGAATGGCATATTGCAGAAAGTTTGGGAGACAATTAGAGAAGAGAATTCAGAGATGATGAGCCTAGATAAGTCTTTTGAAGAGCTGGCGATAAAAGAGGGCAGACACAAGCGGTAGAAAGCGGGGAGTTAAGATGTAAGAATTAAGAGTTAAGGGCCATTAGGCCTTGACGGCAGAGTTGTTAAGAGCTTGGCTGCTAACCAAAAGATCGGCAGTTCGAATCCACCAGTCACTCCTTGGAAACCCAATGGGGCAGTAGTACTCTGTTCTATAGGGTCACTATGAGTCAGAATTGACTCTACAGCAAGGGGTTTGGTTTTCTTTTAGAAAGAAGAGGCTGACACCAAAAGGACAGCACAGAGTTGCTGGAGTGACCCCCTTGACTAGTTGAGAGAGGACTGGATTCAGTAAACAAGCAGCAGTGGCAGGTTCTGCTGAGATAACAATGACTACATTGCTTGGGGAAGGTGACGCTCAGACAGAATGTACAATAATATTGAGAGGTAGGTCCTATGAGCTAGAAAGAAAAATTGAGCTAGAGGGGGCAAATGAGCAATAGCTATTTGGTAGAAAATTATCAGTGTTTACCACATTTCACGTTATTATTATTGCTTCATCATCATTATAATTGAAAACATGATATAAGAGAAGGGTATGGAACAGTATCTGAGAGTTTGTGGGGAACCAACAAATTACAGCGCATGCATGAGTCAATAAAATATATTCCAATGTCCAATGATCTGATAAATAAACCATCAATATACCTTCATGAAAATATTCCTAACAATACTCTAGCTTACAAAAAATTGAATCAATTAATCAAACAAAAATCAAAAAACTCAAGATTGGTGTCGCTGCAATATAAAATGACTTTAACAGTGACGACTGCGAGAAGGTAAACTGATAATACTGAAATAATTGATGAGTATGCTTCCAAACAGAAGACAAATCAAAAGTGATTCTTAAAAGATACACAACTTGGACTCCGGCAAGATGGCGGTCTAGGCAGAAGCACCACGCCGTCCCTCCACAACAAAGATCCGAAAAACTAAGCCAAACAGAGAATCAACAATCCTGAAACCCTA
>NW_004444171.1:2697672-2720286 GCF_000243295.1 Trichechus manatus latirostris | reverse complement strand
AAAATATTTAAAAAAAAAAAAAAAAAAGATACACAACTTGACGTTAATAAAGAAGACCACCTCGGCTTGTATAACAACCTCTTAGAAGTAGATCCATGAGGTAGGTGGGTTATAGATACAGAGCGTTTTTTAACACTCAACTTTAAACTATAAAATCACATCTGTCTGTGGCCATTAGCTTATATTAGGAAGGTGTTTCTGAAGAATATCTTTAAGTCAGTCCATAAAACAATTTAAGGGAGGATATACTCCTTCTTAATTTCCAGGAATAAACAAAGTAATTAAGTAAAATGAGGATACATAGCAGATAAGAAAAAAAAAATTAAAACAAAATTTTAAAATCACCAAAAGCAATGACAGAAATTGTATCATATGAATTATTTTCTGTTATAATATGCTAAGTGTGTTCCTTAAAAGCAGCTCCATATAATCGTATTCTACCATTAAAAATTATGTTTCAGAGAGATGTCCTGCCTGGGGAAAAATCATGCTTTATACTGAAGCAAGTATACAACACATTTCAAAACAGTATGATTCTAATTTCATAAAATGTATAAATGTATACACATTTATACCATAAAATTATAACACTGGTTTTTCTTCTCCTTTTAATCATAGAATTGCAGAAGTCTTTTTCTTCTTATTTTTACATTTCTGTGTTATTAAAATTTACTTCAGTGAGTTTATAACAGTTTTTTATACAGGCAAGAAATGTCACTTTTATAAAACCTGCTTTTTCTACTCCATAAAAAGAACAAAATACTAACTGTAATTTTTCAATAAGAAAATAATTGACAAAAGTATGTAAACTGCATTTTAATGAAAATAAAACCAAAGTATTTATATAACATTTTCATTTGTATTATATATAATATATAGATTGTGATAGAGAAACCAGTATTTTAACTCAAAGGTGAGTGGATTTTTTTTAGGGGGTCACACAGGAAATGTCCAGAAGTCTCGAACTTTGCATTGAGTTCGGACTAATTTGTATTGATGTACCTCTTCAACTGTGACCTGATAATATTTTGTTTTGGTCTCCCTTCCTACCCACACACTTAACTTATAAAGTAGAACATAAAAACTACAACAGCAAATCTTTATCGTAGAAATTAAACTCCTAAAGAAAATGATATCCATCATGCCAAACACCTAAAACCAGAGTTTTGGTCTTGAGATCAGGGGGTTGGGGGGAGCAGCAGGGTGTGAGGGTGAGAACCCATTAGACAGTAGTCAAATAGCCAGAAATATAGTGTTAAATAAGCAAGTTGGTAACAGCCAAGGACACAAAATAGAAACATCAGAAAATTCAAGGATGCTTTTCTTTTCTCTAAAATCAGTTCAGTCAGACTCTCCTCCAAGTGGAGATGAATAGACTGATGGACTGATGAGAAAGCTTCATTGACAGACTATTAAAATTTGCAGTGAGAGAATTACCATAACTTAGAGAAGACATATGCAACTAAGCCACTCTGTTGTTGAAGATCTTCAGAGTCTCCTCAATCAAATTACTGAGCACTTGACAACGCAGAACTAAAAGCTCTTCTCCTGTATCTGCCACAACAAATGAGCCTGCAGAGTTTAAACTCTTGAAGAATGGAGTGATGTGCATTAAAATGAAAGAAGTGACTCTATTTTAAAATTTGGAAGAGACTATCAATAAAACAGGCTGACTTGCCAGTGTTTACAAGGATTTTAGGAGCACTCAAAATGACAACAATCTAAAAGAGGATATTTATCATTGATTGAGACCAATCCATCACCTCTAGACATGGCGTCCACTAATTATTACAGCATGCAAGTGTGGAAGTGTCAGCCAAGCCCTTCTCACAGCCAGGGGACATGCTGATTAGGGTCTTAGAGAAAGTATAATAAGCAACAGAACATCTTTATGACATGACACAGAGCAAGGTAGAGCTTTAACACTGAAGACTTAAAAAAAAAAAGAAAAGATTGGAAACAAAAGAAGTGACAAGAGTGATGACCACAGTAGTTGACAAGTACCACTGGGTTTTCCTATTCTAGCGAGTGTTTTAAATAGAGAGATGTTTTCTCTGTAAAGGATCTGATACAGTTTGGGGACGTTCAAATATTAGCTAATCGACAAAGAAAGAGAAACACAAAAAAAGCTCTACACGTACCTGTTTACCAATATTAGGTATGCAGCTATGTACTAGAATATAGTCTGGCAAGGTACAGAACCTGACCCATGCTTTGAATTGCCTTCATATTATTTACTTGATTTTGCGGTAAAAACTTCACAGCCATCAAAAGTAAACCTCAATTTAGGCCATATGCTTAGGGAGGAGGAGTTAGAAACAGAGAATTTTTATTTTTACATAGAGTTCAGTCGTAACACACTCACTTTTAACATTTTAGTAATTATTGCAATGAGATTATATCCAAAGATTAGATAAGTATTTGCTTACAACCATACCTGGACATTTTTAAATTTAAAATGCTGATATATGACTAATCTAAGAAGTAATTTAAGAAGTCTAGTAAGGTAAATCAAAATTCCAAATATACATGTCCCAATAAATTCAACATTTATTCAGGCCTATGATTTTATATAATTTAAACATCTATAGCTATAGAGGGTCAAAAGGAAGAAATAATGTCTTTCCAAATGATGAAACAAACAAGAAATGCCATATGATGTGAACAGGCTTGGAAAAAAATCTTACTAACCAAAAATGGGGTAAAAAGAAATTAAAGAAATAAAATATTTATATTATTTTAGCTCACATTATCTATGCCCAGCATTATATCTCAAGCTAAAATAAAACAACAACAACAATCAAACAACACACACACACACACATACACACACAAAAATACTTTTAAGGATATAGAATCCATCCTTGGAGAAGACCTCAATATATATGCAAAAATGAATAAGTGAATAAATACACAAAAATCAAAACCACAACGAAATACCACTTTACCCCTCCACCTCCATGGCTATTATCCAAAAAATTGGAAAATAAAAAGTGTTGGCAAGGATGTGGAGAAATTGAAACCCTCATGCACTACTGGTGGGAACATAAAATGGTACGATCACTGTGAAAAAAGTTTGGTGGTTCCTCAGAAATTTAAACATAGAATTACTACATGACCCAGCAATTCCACTCCTAGGTATATACCCAAAAGACTTGAAAGTAGGGACTCAGGTGCTTGTACCCCAATGTTCATTGCAGTGCTATTCACGATAGCCAAAAGGTGGAACCAACTGAAGTGTTCAACAACAGAGTCATGGATAAACAAAATGTGGTATATATGTACAACAAAATATTATTAAGGTAGAACAAGAAATGAAGTTCTGATACATGCTATAACATGGATGAACCTGGAAGACATGATGCTGAGTGAAATCAGACAGTTACCAAATAAGGACAGCTACTGCATGATTCCAATTATATGAAATACTTAGAACAGGCAAATGCATATAAACAGAAAGTAGATTACTGGCCACCAGGGACTAGGGGGAGAAGGGTAGGAAGACCTATTTCTATAATGGATACAGAGATTCTGTTCGGGATGACAAAAAAAAAAAAAAAAAACTATGGAAATAAATACTGGTGGTGGTTGCAATAAATTGAAAAAAATCAATAAAAATATGTGGATAAATGTTTTCCACATATTTGACAATTTTAAGGCATGGAATCCTCCCCGCAGTTTGAAAACCCACTGGAAAATTCTTTAAGCATCCAGAAACTACAGAATTAATTTATAAGAAATTGTAGACATGTTGTTGTTAGGTGCCATCAAGTCAGCTGCTAGGTACTGTGCAATCCTCACAATACTTATTATACTTGAGCCCATTGTTGCAGCCACTGTGTCAGTCCATCTCATTGAAGGTTTTCCTCTTTTTCACTGACCCTCTACTTTACCAAGCATGATGTTCTTCTCCGGAGACTGATCCCTCCTGATAACATGTCTAAAGTACATGAGACAAAATCTCCCAATCCTTGTTTCTAAGGCTCATTCAAGATGTACTTCTTCCAAGAGAGATGTGTTCATTCTTCTGGCAGTCCCTGGTATATTCAGTATTCTTCACCAACACTGTAATTCAAATGCATAATTTTTTCTTTGATATTCTTTATCACTGCCGAGCTTTCCTATGTATATGAGGTGATTGAAAATACCATGGTTTCAGTCAGGTGCACCTTAGTCCTCAAAGTGACATTTTTGCTTTTCAACACTTTAAAGAGGTCTTTTGCAGCAGATTTGCCCAGTGCAATACATCATTTGATTTCCTGACTGCTGCTTTCATGGGTGATGATTGTGGATTCAAGTAAAATGAAATCCTTGACTTTTTTATTTTTTCCTTTTATCATGATGTTGCTTATTGGTCCAGTTGTGAGGATTTTTGTTTTCTTTATGTTGAGGTGTAATCCATACTGAAGGCTGTAGCTTTTTATCTTCCTTAATATGTGCTTCCAGTCCTTTTCACTTTCAGCAAGCAAGGTTGTGTCATCTGCATATCGCAGGTTGTTAATGAGTCTTCTTCCAATCCTGATTTCTCAGATTATTTACTCAGCATACAGATTGAATAACTATGGTGAAAGGATACAACCCTGACACACACCTTTCTTGACTTTAAACCACACGGTGTCCCCTTGTTCTGTTCAAACGACTGCCTCTTGGTCTATGTACAGGTTCCTCATAAGCACAATTCAGTGTTCTAGAATTCCCTTTTTCGTAATGTTATCTATAATTTGTAATGATTCACACAATCGAATGCACTTCAATAGTCAATAAAACACAGGCAAACATCTTTTTGGTACTCTCTGCTTTCAGCCAAGATGCACCTGACATCAGGAATGATGTCCCTCATTCCCATCCTCTTCTGAATCCAGCTTGAATTTCTGGCAGTTCCCTGTCCATGTACTGCTGCCACTGCTTTTGAATGATCTTCAGTAGATTTTACTTGTGTGTGCTATGAATGGTATTGTTCGATAATTCCACATTCTGTTGGATCACCTTTCTTTGGAAAGGGCACAAGTATGGATCTCTTCCAGTTAGTTGGCAAGGTAGCTATCTTCCAAGTTTCTTGGTATAGAGAAGTAAGCACGTCCAGCACTGCATCAGTTTGTTGAAACATCTCAACTGGTATTCCGTCAGACCCTAAAGCCTTGTTTTTCGCCAATGCCTTCAGTGCAGCTTGGACCTCTTCCTTCAGTACCGTTGGTTCTTGTTCATGTGGTGCCTCCTGAAATGGTTGAACGTGGACCAATTCCTTTTGGTTTAGTGACTCTGTATTCGTTCCATCTTCTTTTGACACTTTCTGAGTTGTTTGATATTTTCCCCGCAGAATCCTTCAATATTGTAACTCAAGGGTTGAATTTTTTCCTCAGTTCTTTCAGCTTGAGAAATGCAGAGCATGTTCTTCTCTTTTTGTTTTCTAACTCCAGGTCTTTGCACATGTCATTATAATACTTTACTTTGTCTTCTGGAGCCACTGTTTGAAATCTTCTGTTCAGCTCTTATAATCATTTCTTCTATTCACTTGAGCTACTCTATGCTCAAGAGCAAGTTTCAGAGTCTTTTCTGACATCCATTTTGATTTGTTCTTTCTTTCCTGTCTTTTTAATGATCTTCTGCTTTCTTCATGTATGATATCCTTGATGTCATTCCACAGCTAGTCTGGTCTTTGGTCATCAGTACTCAATGTGTCAAATCTATTCTTGAGATGGTGTCTAAAGGCAGGGTATACTCAAGGTCATATTTGACTCTCATGGACTTGTTCTAATTTTCTTCAGCTTCAACTTGAACTTCCATACAAGCAACTGATAGTCTGTTCCTCAGTCAGTCCCTGGCCTTGTTCTGACTGATGATATTGAGATTCTCTATTGTCTCCTTTCCACAGATGCAGTCGATTTGATGCCTGTGTATTCCATCTGGCAAGGTTCATGTGTATAGTCACCATTTTTGTTGTCAAAAAAAAAGTATTTGAAACTAAGAAGTCATTGGTCTTGCAAAATTTTATCATGGATCTCCAGCGTTGTTTCTATCACCAAGGCCACATTTTCCAACTACTGATCCTTCTTCTGTTTCCAACATTGACATTTCAATCACCCATAATTATTAATACATTTTGATTGCATATTTGATCAATTTCAGACTGCAGAAGTTGGTACAACTTTTCAATTTCTTCATCTCTGGCATTAGTGATTGATGCGTAAATTTGGTCTTCCTTGTAGGTGTATGGATATTATCCTATCACTGACAGATTCTACCTCAGAATAGATCTTGCAATGTTCTTTTTTATGCCAAATTCTATGTCATTCCTGTTCAACTCGTCATTCCTGACATAATAGACGATATGATTGTCTGATTCAAAATGGCCAATACAAGTTTATTTCAGCTCACTAATGTCTAGGATATTGATCTTTATGTGGTCCATTTTCTGTTGGTAGAGTTCCAATTTTCCTAGGTTCATACTTCCTACATTCCACATTCCTATTATTAATGGATGTTTGCAGCTGTTTATTCTCATTTGGAGTCATGCCACATCAGCAAAAAAAGGTTCCAAAAGCTTGACTCCATCACTATCATTAAGGTCAACTCTATTTTGAGAAGGCAGCTCTTCCCCATTCATATTTTCAGTCCTTTCCAACCTGAGAGGCTCACCTTCTGGCACTTTATCAGACAATGCTCCACTGCTATTCATAAGGTTTTCTCTGGTCAATTTTTTTAGGAGTAGATCTCCAGGTTCTTCTTCCTAGTCTGTCTTAGTCTGGAAGCTCCACTGAATCCTGTCCACCATGGATGATTCTTCTCGCATTGGAAATAATGGTGGCATAGCTTCTAGCATCATAGCAACAAGCAAGCCACCACAGTACAACAAACTGCCAGACAAGTGGTGTTGTCTAGACATACAGTTTATAAAGCAATGCCATAGATTTGAGTCCATTTCAAATGTTAGCAAAATCAGAATATGAGGTATTAACTCAGCTGATTCAGAAGAGAACACGGAACAAGGGATATCATTACTGATATCAGAAGGATTCTGGCTAAGAGCAGAGAATACCAGAAAGATGTTTACCTGTGTTTTATTGACTATGCAAAGGCATTCGACTGTGTGGATCATAACAAATTATGGATAACATTGCAAAGAATGGGAATTCCAGAACACTTAATTGTATTCAAGAGGAACCTGTACATAGATCAAGAGGTAGTCGTTCCAACAGAACAAGGAGATACTGCGTGAATTAAAATCAGGAAAAGTGTGTGTCAGGGTTGTACCCTTTCATCAATTTATTCGATCTGTATACTGAGCAAATAATCCAAGAAACTGGACTATATGAAGAAGAACGGGGCATCAGGATGAGAGGAAGACTCACTGACAACCTCTGTTATGCAGATGACACAATTTTGCTTGCTGAAAGTGAAGAGGACTGGAAGCACTTGCTGATGAAGGTCAAAGACTACAGCCTTCAATGTGAATTACACCTCATAACTGGACAATAACCAATATCATGTCAAATGGAGAAAATATTGAAGTTGTCAAGGATTTCATTTTACTTGGATCCACAATCAACAGTCATAGAAGCAGCAGTCAAGAAATCAAACAACACATTGCATTGGGCAAATCTGCTGCAAGAAGACTCTTTAAAGTGTTAAAAAGCAAAGACGTCACCTTGAAAAGTAAGGCGCACCTGACTCAAGCCATGGTGTTTTCAATTGTTTCATATGCATGCAAAAACTGGACAATGAATAAGGAAGATCGAAGAAGACTTGACACCTTTGAATTACGATGTTGGCAAAAAATACTGAATATACCATGGAATGCCAAAATAATGAACAAATCTGTCTTGGAAGAAGTACAGGCAGAATTATCCTTACAAGTAAGGATGGGAAAATGTCATCTCACATACTTTGGACATGTTATCAGGAGGAACTAGTCCCTGGAGAAGGACATCATGCTTGGTAAAGTAGAGGGTCAGAGAAAAGAAAAAGACCATCAACGAGATGCATTGACACAGTGGCTGCAACAACAGGCTCAAGTAGAACAATGATCATGAGGATGGTGCAGGACCAGGCACTATTTTGTTCTGCTGTACATAGGTTCTCTATGAGTCAGAACTGACTCAAAAGCACCTAACAACAACTTGGCTGAAAGTAGCGAATCCAGAAAGATGTTTACTTGTGTTTTATTGACTATGCAAAGGCATTCAACTGTGTGGATCATAACGAATTATGGATAACGTTGGGAAGAATGGGAATTCCAAAACACTTAATTGTGCTCATGTGGTACCTGTACTCAGACCAAGAGGCATCATTAGAACAGAACAAGTGGATACTGTGTGGTTTAAAATCAAGAAGGGTGTGTATAGGGTTGTATTCTTTCACTATACTTATTCAATCTGTAGCTGAGCAAATAATCCAAGAAGCTAGACTATATAAAGAAGAATGTGGCATCAGGATGGGAGGAAGACTCATTAACAACCTGTGACATGAAGATGACCCAACTTTGCTTGCTGAAAGTGAGGAGGACTTGAAGGACTGACACATGATGATTAAAGACTACAGCCTTTGCTATGGATTACACCTCAACATAAAGTAAACAAATATCCTTACAAATGGAACAATAAGCAACATCATGATAAATGGACAAAATGTTAAAGTGGTCAAGGATTTCATTTTACTTGGATCCACAATCGACGTCCATGGAAGCAGTAGTCAAGAAGTCAAATGACATATTGCATTGGGCAAATCTGCTGCAAGAGACCTCTTTAAAGTGTTAAAAAGCAAAGATGTCACTTTGAGGACTAAGGTATACCTGACCCAAGCCATGTTACTTTCAATTGCCTCGTATGCATGTGAAAACTAGACAAGGAATAAGGAATACCAAAGAAGAATTTATGCCTTTGAATGATGGTGTTGGTGAAAAATATTGAATATATCATGGACTGCCAGAAGAATGAACAAATCTGTCTTGGAAAAAGGGCAGCCAGAATGCTTCTTAGAAGGAAGGATGGCAAGATTTCATGTCATGTAGTTTGGACTGGTGATCAGGAGGCACCAGCCTGTGGAGGATACAATGCTTGGTAAAGTAAAGGGTCAGCAAAAAAGAGGAAGACCCTCAACAAGATGGACTGACAGAAGGCTGCAACAATGAGCTAAACACAGGGAATGATTGTGAGGATGGCACAGGACCGGGCAGTGTTTCCTTCTGTTGTACATAGGGTTGCTATGAACCAGAATCAACTCGATGGCGCCTAACAATAACAATACATTACAACCGGGCTTGGGTTTCTGTATGTTTTACCTCCATCTCCCTTCCCATGCTTCTCCCCCAATAAAAGGATCAGATATCATTTTTCAAAAAAATTCTGAACCATGTGTTTTCTTGATGATTAAAAGTGTTCTGTAATCTTGAGTTGTGGCTAACAGGGCTCATTGTTTATGATACAACTGTGTTCAAAAGCACAGACTCTTCTGGCGTTAACTGAAAAATGGTCACATCAAGTTAACTGTGTACATCACATGGAAGGGGGGCAACCAGCTGCTAGCATTAGGTTACATAAGTTCTTAACCCGAAGTCCTGGAAGCACTGAGACTCACTGAAAGAATAAAGAGAAGTGCAGCAGTCACAACTTTTACATTAAAAAGTAAAGAAATCTGAACACTATGTATAATCCCATAAAAGATATAGGACCCAGAACAAAACCACAGAGTAGGAAGCCTAGTTTAAAAAGATTTCAAACCAATGTGTTCATCTGAACCAACTCATAACCATTCTCAAAATCACAGATTCAACAGAGAGCCCCTCGTCTTTGCCTCTGCATGCCTTGTACACAAAACTATTATTTTAACATGAGGAAGTTTAAAGTGTCTGTATGCTGCCCAAAATGTTCATATTTAGCCCAAATCTCTGAACTCCTTGAAGACAGGGACTACACTCTTATCACAGAGAAGGTGTTTCAGTAAACTATTATCTAATTGAATGTAATTACATTAATAATTGTTCTCATGTATACATTTGGAAAGCTCAATTTGAGTGTACTTTTTTCATCAACAGATCTTCAAAATAATTTATGCCACATATATTCCTACAACCTGCAAAAATCATCTGACATTATCAAATTCCTAAAGTTGATTAGGCAGAAAACTGCTAGGCCCTTAAATTTTACAAAGTGTCAATCCATGAAAAACCTAAATAGTCTGGAAAATCAAGATAAATTACTTCGGAAAAAAAGTATGAAATTATTAAGCTCTTTATTAGCAAAAAGCTTACAAAATTTTCTAGATCATGTAAGAAGAGTCTCAAATTCCATACAATATTTTTAAACATATAAATTGACCGAGTTATATTAGGTGAGAAGATAAAACACTTTTGATCACCAAGAAAGTGTTTTTCTATAGAATTTATTTACGAAGAAAAGTACATACAATAAAACTATGATCATGTCATGAAACACACACACACATACAGGAGGCACTCTCAGGGGTAAATACATTTTCAGTTACTGTCAAATTAGTGGAAATAAAAATGCTGAAATCCCTCACATCGTTAAGTTTTTATAAATATAAATGTAACAATGTAGGTAGGAAACCCACTGCATGGAATATAAAATCTTACAACTATTCTGCAGAAATGAAAGGTTACCAAGCATCAAAAATTAAATATACCAAAAATTATAGCAATAAATTTATCTTATAATTTACTCTACTCTAGTTCAAATAATTAAAGCAGCTGATAGGATTTGGTGAATATCAGCAAAAACATAATTATTTTCATAATCATTAACTATGATATGGACCAATATTAGAAAATTGTACATAAAACCAAAACTGTTGCCATAGAGTTGATTCCAACTCACAGGGACCCTATCAGACAGGGTAGAACTGCCCCATAGGGTTTCCAAAGAGTGGCTGGTGGATTCGAACTGCCAACCTTTTGGTTAGCAGCTGAACTCTTAACCATTGTACCACCAGAGTTCTAAATTGTATATACAATGAAATAATTCTTTATGTGTGTCTGGTAAAGGAGGGAATAATAGCATCCATAGGCTCCTCTCTCTGCCATTAAAATGTCTGTATAGGAATGTAAAACAAAAGTAATTTTCAGCAACCACAAAGAAATGTAAATTAAACTTAAAGGAGAATGAATATGCTGTAATCAATTAAAAAGTTGCAATTTAAAAAAATAATAAAATAATACTAAGCAATAGGAATCATCCTTAAAGGAACCAAATGCCTAAACCAGAATTTAGAGGGCAATATATAATCCAATTACATATATTGAGAGCATTACTTTCTTTTTTTGTACGTACAATTCAGTGACACCAATTACATTCATCATGTTGCACAACCATCACCAGTGTCCTTTGCCAAGTTTTCCATCACTATAAACAGATTCTCAATGCTTCCTAAATAATAACTACTCCTCTCCTCCCTTTATTCTTGCCCCTGGTAATCACTAATAAACTTTGGTGTCTATATATTTGCCTATTCTAGACATTTCATATAAATGGAATTATACAATATTTGTCATTTTGTAATTGACTTACTTCATTCAGAATAATGTTTTCAAGGTTCTTCCATGTCATAGCATGTATCGGGACTTTGTTTCTCTTTATGGCTTCGTAATATTCCACTGTATCTATATAGTATATTTTGTTTATCCATTCATCTGCTGATGGACATCCGGGTTATTTCCACGTTTTGGCTATTGTGAATAGTGCTGCAGTGAACATTGCTGTACATGTGTCTGCTTGGGTGGCCACTTTTCAGTCTCTTGGGAATATACTTGGGAGTCATTTTATTAAACTAAAAGAGGGAAAGGTAAATAAAAAATGATTTCAAATCAATGACAACTACAATATTTCTATTGTTGAAAACAGTAAAAAGATAATCATTATTACAGAAATTTAAGCCCAGTATATTGAGGGATAGGAGTGTAATATATAGTGAAAGCGGTATTGTGTAGACAAGTAATTTGGAGAAAACTTATTAAGCAAAATTGAACCAGTTTCTTTACGTCATGATTCTTTATGGACTGTTTTCTGCAATATAAATCCCCAAGGGGAATATGGTGCCCAGCTGGACTCACAACATGTACACATAGAGCCCATCGTTACTTCTTTGTCTAGAAAAGGTTGCAAGGTGAGTTTTTTTTTTTTCTTTTTTTGTGAAATAAATAGTTGGGAAAAGCTGCATATTAAGTCAACTATTACATGAGTATTAAATAAGTAGTGGAAAAACAGAAAGGAACATAGGTAAAGCATACATTGTATCACCATTTTCCTCTCTATTTCTTATTATCAGATCGTTGCTAGTTACCATCAACTCAGCTCCTACTCATGGCGACCTCACGTACAAACAGAATGAGATGCTGTCCAGTTCTGTACCATCTTCAGGATAATTGGCATGCTCAAATCCATTGTTGCAGCCACTGAGTATTTTGAATGCCTTCCAACTTATGGTGCTCATCTTCCAACACTATATTGGATAAGATTCTATTGTGATCCATAGGGTTTTCATTGGCTAATTTTTGGAAATAAATCACCAGTTATTTTTTCCTAGTCTGTCTTTGTCTGCAAACTCCACTGAAACTTTCTGAGCATGGGTGACCCTGATGGTATTTGAAATACTGGTGGCATATCTTCCAGCAAGTCACCACAGTATGACAAATTGACAAACAAGTGGTGGTATTATCAGGCAGTGCCACAGAATTCGTCAAGAATTCACTCTTCCAACCGAAATAACTTTAATTTCAAATATTTTTCTAGACACACTGGATGAAGTTCATCATTCTAACTTTAAAATTGAGTTTCATGTCTGATAATTTCTTCAGGAAAATAGACGAAATGTCTATTATAAAAACCATTGCTTGCGTCTAAGAGTGAGAAAACTCACTTCTGTTAAAGTAAAAGCAAAGAGATTTATTGATGGTAATACAATTCACAAATTGGGGAAACACTGGGCAGAGAGGAATCTACCAAGTGCTCCGACATTCTGAGGGAGAAGTCTGTCTTTTATATGGTAAGATAGGGAGGGTAAATGCATGATGTTGTTGTTGTTAGGTGCCCTCGAGTCAGTTCCAACTCTTAGCGACCCTATGTACCACAGAACAAAACACTGCCCAGTCCTGTGCCATGCTCACAGTCTTTGAGCCCACTGTTGAAGCCACTGTATCAATGCATCTCCTTGAGGGTCTTCCTCTTTTTTGCTTACCCCATACTTTACCAAGCATGATGTCCTTCTCCAGGGACTGATCCCTCCTGACAACAAGTCCAAAGTATGTAAGACATGGTCTCGCCAACCATGCTTCTAAGGAGCATTCTGATTGTACTTCTTCCAAGACAGATTTGTTCGTTCTTTTGGCAGTCCATGGTATATTCAATACTCTTCACCAACACCACAATCCAAAGGCATCAATTCTTCTTCGGTCTTCCTTATTCATTGTCCAGCTTTCACATGCATATGATACAATTGAAAATACCACAGCTTGGGTCAGGCGCACCTTAGTCTTCAAGGTGACATCTTTGCTTTTCAACACTTTAAAGAGGTCTTTTGCAGTAGATTTGCCCAATGCAGCGCATCTTTTGATTTCTTGACTGCTGCCTCCATGGGTGTTGATTGTGGATCCAAGTAAAATGAAATCCTTAACAACTTCAATCTTTTCTCTGTTTGTCATGATGTTGCTTATTGGCCCAATTGTGAGGGTTTTTGTTTTCTTTATGTTGAGGTGTAATCCATACTGAAGGCTGTGGTCTTTGATCTTCATCAGTAAGTGCTTCAAGTCCTCTTCACTTTCAGCAAGCAAGGTTGTGTCATCTGTGTAATCCTGGTTGTTAATGAGTCTTCCTGCCTTCAATCCTGATGCCCATTTTTTCTTCATATAGTCCAGCTTCTCAGATTATTTGCTCAGCATACAGATTGAATAGGTATGGTGAAAGTATACAACCCTAATGCACACCTTTCCTGACTTTAAACTGTGTAGTATCTCCTTGTTCTCACCAAACAACTGCCTCTTGATAGTGTACGACTATGATAGTGTACGACTAATAGCAAAATCGATGCATGATAGTGTATGACGAACAGTAAAATGGAGAGTAGTATCAAGAGACCATCAACACTATAATCTCTTTTAACATCAGCAAGCTGGGGAGGGGCAGCAAGAGACTACCAACATCATAGTCTCTCTTAGCAGCAAACCCTTCCCAGAAAAAAAATCACATTTTCACCCCCACCCTTATTTGCTTAGAGTGGTTAAGGTTTAGGGAAATCCTGGGCTATATTCTCAAGAATGCAGAGGCAGAGGCTTTGGTCAAGCTAAAGTCTAGTTCAAAATGAAGCCTAGTTTAACAATATGGAGTTTTGATTTAAACTGCGGTTAGCTATCGTGTTTCGGCCAGGCACCTCAATTTGGAGTATTCCTACACGCTTGGGAAACATTTGATCTTTTACCTTTCTCTTTTATAAGTTTTGCTTTAAAATATATGCCATTGTAAATTTATTTCTAAAAGCCCAGCTGTTTAAACACATTTGAAATTTAATGGAGGAGACTTCCCATGCATTTATATTGCTAGGTAAAACTAATGACAAAAAAATAGTGTCAGTTTTACAAATAAAATCTTATAGCTACTAAAATAGTGACAGCAATCTTAGTTCCATTTATGCTGTTTTAATATAAAACAAAGAAGAAACTGCTCTGGCAACATATTTTAGTTTTTCTAGTACTGCAGAGCAAAGAAGAATGTTAAGGTTTAATTGGTTTTCTCTCTTTTTTCTGTTTCATCTTTATTTGCATTGTAATTATTTCTTTCTTCAAGCGAACACTATACAATGACTATATTAGAGTAGAAGTATAAAATGACTATATTATATGACTTTTAGAGTATGTTCCTTCTTCTGCCTCTCTGAATCTCTCTTTTCTCTCTGGGTCTCTTCATGTTGCTATACTTTTATCATTTCAAACAGAATTTGAGGTAATTCAAGGCATGGTTACAAAGCAGCCAAAAACAAAATGTCAAAGAATGACAAACACAATATAAAGAGAACAAAACCAAGAAAAGGAATATCAAGAAATTTTGACTAGGGAGTATTACAAATTGTAACTAAATGTTAATTCTGAGGCCAATGGGAAAATAAAGTATTTTACACATTCATTATCCCCATTTGATGTTTCTTCCAGAACAATGAAAGCAAGTATCAGACCAGTCCACAATCATTCCTCTAGAAATCATTGTATAAATTTCCATTAGGAGTCTTTCCTTAGCCAGCCCAAGCTAATTCAGAGTATGATACCAGCCCTCACAGCCCCTCTTCCTTCTCACATTTAACCTGAGATGACCCAATTGAAAATTAAAAAAAAAAAAACTTTTCCATTCTATGCCTGTCACGTAATATGCCTTCCACAATATCTAACTTCAAATTTAATAAAAATGAGACATTGATGAGGTCTTATTTCATCAATTACCACATAAAATTGGGAATTATTATTATTTTCCCTATTTCTAAAAGGCAATGCTACTTCAGGTCTCAAATACTTGGCCAGGGACTAGACATGTGAAGACTGAACCCAGACATTGCCTTTTTACATGGACTTTATCAAACCTTGGGCTGAAGAAACAAATCTGTGTTAGTGAAGATGCAGATTCAACACATTTAACAACGACCCAAAGAACAAAAAAATGGCTGAAACACACTAGAAGTCTATTTCTCTCTGAGGTAGCAATTCTAAGGGAGAAGGTCCAGGGTTTTCAATGGGTGACTCCAGCCCCAGGCTCTCGTACCTACACACTCTCCTATATCTTTTTGGCCCAGGATAGAGCTGGTTCCCTGCTTTTACTGGTCTCTGAGTTGCCCCCCATTCATACTTCGCTTCTCAGGTGTCTCAATAACTGATATGCCAATCCTCTTCACTGAATTTCCTTTGCTTTTTATATTCTGAGTGTTTCAATGGTTGGAACTTGCCATCTTCCAATAACCAAGTTTTCCTCAATTTTTCGGCTCTATCATCCAGAGAGAAGAGATTCCCAAAATAAGGTGGCTTGAGGGCAAAACGAAACCAAAAGCTTGCTTCCTTACATAGAGTTACATTAGAATGCAGCCAAGCCCACTTGTTTACCTATTGTCTATGGCTGTGTTTGTGCTACAGGGACAGAGCTGAATAGTTGCAGCAGAAACTGTATGACCTGAAAATCGTAGTGTTTACTATCTGCTCATTTACAGGACCACTGTCCTAGAGTGTCGCTCTCATTCTCATTGTGTGTGCTGACTCACCAGCACATCCACTTTCCTAGGATGGAATGTAGGATAGATCCAGGAAGAGAGAAAGAAGGGTTGTGACCGTATCATCCAAGGTCATGTCCCAAAAGCTGTCCACATTTCTGTAACCCCTATCTTGAGGCATAGTTGTTAAAACTACGTCTTCTAACCAAAAGGTCAGCAGTTCGAATCTACCAGGTGCTCCTTGGAAACTCTATGGGGCAATTCTACTCTGTCCTATAGGGTCACTATAAGTTGAAATCAACTCGATGGCAACGGGTTTGTTTTTTTTGTTTTGTTTTGGGCCTATCTTGTAGGCACCTACTAGGTCAAATGGCCTCACTTATCTTGAAGGGAGATTAGGAAAATTAATCTTCATTTTGTGTAGCTATAGAGTCTCTGGATGGTGTAAACGGACAACACTCTCAGCCACTAACCAAAAGGTTAGAGATTCGAGTCCATGCAGAGGCAGCTCTGAAGAAAGGCCTGGTGAGATTTACTTCCAAAAAATCAGCCATTGAAAACTCTCTGGATCACAGCTCTACTCTGACACACATACGATCACCATGAGTCGGAACGGACTCCATTGCAAATTGTTTGGTTTTTGTATAGTTATGCGACCAGCTACAGAATTGAGAACTTTGTAAAAAGGAGAGAATTATAACCCTCAGAATGAGAGCTAAGGCAATCCTCATTTTCCTTCCAGCGAGAAACAACCCAAAGCAAGGGAATTAGATATCTTGCGTGTTTGTGATGCTAAACAAATGTTCTTATCAAAAAGTGACGTTGAGCCTTTTAAAAGTCAGCACCTGACACTGTTTTCTTGAACCTGACATTTTTTGCTTATACTCAGAGACTACTATCAGCTGTTTACAGAATTTTGATTACTTTACAATTATACTAGCATCAGGATGGTAGAACTTAGGCCACTGAAGTCCCCATAGCATTCAGAACACAGGAGAAAGCTGCTGGAAATATCTACACTGCAGCTAGCCATGAGGTCAAATCCCTTGACCCCAGTTTATACACTAAAAATGACCTTTTGAATCTTAAATTTGTTTAACATCAATTTTTTTCATAATGAACTTACCACCATTAGAATTCAAAAAATTTGGAAAATAGATGAACAATAAGAAATATTATTCACATTCTATCATAAGCACCTTAAGCAATTTGTTGTATTTATTTTCCTTTTCTCCCTCATAGAGCTCTCTTTATTTGTAATTGCAGTCAGAGTATTTAGTTATACATAAAAATGGACTTTAGATAATATTATAATCAAGATGCATTTAACAGCTCATAGCAGTGACAGAGTCCCTGCATGGCACAAACCATTAAGCGTTCGACTACTAATTGAAAGGTTGGTGGTTCAAACTCATCCAGAGGCACTTGGGAATAACTGCTATGGAGCAATTCTATGCTGCACACACTGGGTCGTCATGAGTCAAAATCAACACAATAGCAACCAACAACAACAGTGGTGGCCTCTTTGAGTTCTGGGATGCCACTGATGGTTAATTGGCAGAATATGAAGAGATTTTATTTTAAAATGGTGTACTTCATGGCATAGGAATCAGGCAAAGGCCTGGTCATAGCATGCCTAAAAAAGAGAATGGCTTGATAATAATTCTTCTAGAAATTCCATTCCTATCTCAACACAACACCAGAACCACCCACATGCATATTACACCCACTCCTCACTCATCCACATGGTTAGGTTCCAAAGACCAGGTCTTTATGTCAAAATCAGTGTTATGCGAAATGGAGAATGACCACATCAGATCAAAAAACGGAGGATGACTACATCAAGACACAACTGTCAAATTACATCATTACATAACTGCCAAACCACTGAGAAACATGGTTTCTCAGCCAAGGTGACACATAATCTTAACCATCACAGCCAGCGTTACTCTCGCCTCATTCGTTAATGCCATATGTACAGTGTTAATATGAAAAATAGATAGTAGATTTTTTACTATCGTCACAAATGCAAAATGTCAAATAACACAATAGTCAAACAGTGAGGAGCAGGTGTACTCAATTCTCATTATATCCATTTAAACCATAATTCTAGAGAGAGGGTAATGCAATGATATTTTCCAAGAAAAACTGGGGAGTTTACTCTTCTCAGATCCTCGATGTTAACTCTATCCAACAGTGTCTTTCCAAGCCATACTGGAGCCTGGGGCTAAGGGAGTATGTGGGTCCCTACATACTCTCCCTTATTTTGGACCCCTTGGAAAAGTTATCAAAATATCTACAATAAAACACAAAACTATACTATAAAGCCCTGTATCTCCTACTCTGTTCGCACACCATCGTCAGTCCTCAGAAACCATCTTGCAGTGCCTGCATTGGCCACTTGACCAGAAAGTACAGCTGACTGGAAACACTTGTTCCTGTTGCACAATAATTCTGGGTCATAAAACAAACAGCAGACTCCAGTCTTTATTTAAATTTTTGACACTTTGTTCTCATGGATGTTTTTGCATTAAATTTGTTTTTTTAAAATATGAATTAAAATATTACTTATCTTCATGACTGAGTTTTTGGCACCCCTTAAATTCTGCACCCAAAGTGAGTGCCTCCTTTGCCTAACATTAATCCCAGCACTGCTACTGAAGAGTACATTTCAGCAAGAAGGAAACTGTACCAAGAAGAAAGGAGAGGGGTGCTAAGACATATGGAGACAAATTATTAGTAAGCATGTAAATAAATCTAAACATTCACTGACTATAAACACAATCCTATTTATAATTACTATTTAGAATTATAAACTGACAGACACTCATCGGTCAGTTTCTCGTACTGTGGTGTGGCTTGCATGTTGCTGTGATGCTGGAAGCTGTGTCACTGGTATTTCAAATACCAGCAGGGTCACCCATGGTGGACAGTTTTCAGCAGAGCTTCCAGACTAAGACACATTAGGAAGGACTTGGCAATCTAATTCAAAAACAAGCAAAAATTGGCCAGTGAAAACCTTATAAATAGCAGCTGAACATTGTCTGATACAGTGCCAGAAGATAAGCCCCCAGGTTGGAAGACACTCAAAAGACGACTGAGGAAGAGCTATCTCATCAAACTAGAGTCAACCTTAATGATGTAGATGGAGTAAAGTTTTCAGGACTTTCTTAGCTGATGTGGCATGACTCAAAATGAGAAGAAACACCTGCAAACATCCATTATTAATCAGAAAGTGTAAAATATGAAGTATAAATCTGGAAAATTCAAAGTCATCAAAAATGAAACGGAATGCATAAACATACATATCCTAGACATTAGTGAGCTGAAATGGACTGGTATTGGCCATTTTGAATTGGACAATCATATGGTCTACTGTGCCAGGAATAACAAATTAAAGAAGAATGGTGTTGCATTCATTGTGAAAAAGAACATTTCAAGATCTATCCTGAAGTATAACACTGTCAGTGATATAATAATATCCATATATCTACAAGGAAGACCAGTTAATACAAATATTATTGAAATTTACACACCAACCACTAATGCCAAAGATGAAGAAATTGAAGATTTGTACCAACTTCTGCAGTCTGAAATTGATCAAATGTGCAGACAAGATGCATTGATAATTACTGACTATTGGAATGCCAAAGTTGGAAACAAAGAAGAAGGATCACTAGTTTGAATATATGGCCTTCGCTATACAAATGACACCAGAGATTGCATGACAGAATTTTGCAAGAGCAATGACTTCTTAATTGCAAATGCCTTTTTTCAACAACAAAAACAGTGACTATACACGTGGACCTTGCCAGATGGAATACACAGGAATTAAATCGACTACATCTGTAGAAAGAGACAATGAAGAAGCCCAATATCATCAGTCAGAACAAGGGTAGGGATGACATCAGAACAGACCATCAATTACTCATATGCAAGTTCGAGTTGAAGCTGAAGGAAATCAGAACAAGTACACAAGGGTCAAAGAACAACCATAAGTACATCCCACCTGAATTTAGAGACCATCTCGAGAATAGATTTGACCTATTGAACACTAATGACAAAGACAAGATAGATGAGTTGTGGAATGACATCAGGGATATCATACATGAAGAAAGCAAAAGGTCATTAAAAAGACAAGAAATAAAGAACAGAGCAAAATGGATGTCAGAAAAGACTCTGAAACTTGCTGTGGAATGAAGAGTAGCTAACGCAAAAGGAAGAAATGATCATGTAAAAGAGCTGAAAAGAAGATTTCGAAGGGCAGCATGAGAAAAGAAGTAAAGAATTATAATGAAATGTGCAAAGACCTGGAGTTAGAAAACCAAAAGGGAAGAACATGCTTGGCATTTCTCAAACTGAAAGAACTGAAGAAAAATTCAACTCTCGAGTTGTAATACTGAAGGATTCTATGGGAAAAATATTGAACAAAACAGGAAACATCAAAAGAAGGTGGAAGAAATACACAGAGTCACTGTACCAAAAAGAACTGGTCCACGTTCAACCATTTCAGGAGGTAGCATATGATCAAGAACCGATGGTACTGAATGAAGAAGTCCAAGCTTCACTGAAGGCACTGGCAAAAAACAAGTCTCCAGGAATTGACAGAATACCAAGTGAGATGTTTCAACAAATGAATGTAATAATGGAAGTGCTCATTTGTCTATGCCAAGAATTTTGGAAGACATACTTCCGGGCAACATGGCACTACAGTCAGAAGCACCATGCCATCCCTCCACAGCAAAGATCAGAAAAACTAAGTCAAACAGAGTCACACGTCAATCCTGAAACCCTAACAATCAAATGAAGAGATAAAGAACTCAGTCAAGCACCGAATGGAACAAAAAACTGAACAATAACAGAGCACAAGGAGAGACACATGCAGAGGTCCCCTATCAGCTACCGCAGCACGAGTCCGCCACCTTGGACTCCTATCAGAGATCAGCGAACAGGAGGTACGAGAAAGCAGCTTCACGGAGTTTCCAGCAGGAGACAGAACAACCGGTAACCCATGACATAGGCTTTCCAACCCCCCACCCTTCTTCACCCCTGTTTAGCCTCCTCTGCTTCCTGCAGCCACAGTCTATTGGCCAGGAAGCATGAGCTTCCCGCTAGTGCAGCTTGGATTCCACCCGCCTGCACTGGCCAGCTCCCTGAGTGCCATTTGTTGGCTGCTGGTGTTGCTTTTTTCTGCTTCTTTAGATTTCTTCCTTACCTCTCACCACCTCCCCTTCCTTTCTCTCAAACACCTGGCTCTGTGCACCATCTTTGCTTCTTCCTGAAAGGCTGAAAAACACCTCTCAACTGTGAAACTGCTTTCCAGCCTGTGCCACCATGTTGGTGGGACCTCTGGGGCTTTTTTGTTTGTTTGCTCTGATTTGTTCTGTTTTGATTTGTTTGTTTGTTTTCTTTTTCTTTCTTTTCTCGGCTTGGGAGCCCCTTCTAGCCAGGTAGTATCATGTGGCTTGGAAGCTAGTCCCTTACTCTGAGCAGATGCACAGGGACAGCCCTGGGGGTGTTTCTTTTTCTTGTTTTTTTTGTTTGTTTGTTTGTTTGTATGTTTTTTGGGGTTTTTTTTTTCCATTTCTTTGTTTAGTTTTCTTCTCTCTCTTATTCCTTTTTTGTCTTTCTTCATTTCCAGTTTCTCAATTTATTCATTTTTTTCTTTTAAATTTTTTCTTCTTTTTTATTTTTGTTTTTCCCCATTTCTCAGTCTCTCATCTCTCCACTCCAATAGCAAGCCCCCTTAGCACACTTTTTTCTTTGTGTGTATGTCTTTGGCTCCTGTTCCTCTCTCCTCTCTCACATTTTTCCCATATACAGCTTAGCCCCACACATCACAATCTACCTCTTCCTTCCTGCCTACCTGCACCATGTGCTGAACATCACATTCCCAAGCAACACAGGCATGGCCTACTGGAACCTTCCCTGCACTGATTCCCGGTCCACAATGTCAGCCCTAGTACATGCCACAAAAAACATATCCAGCAACTGGATCTGCCCTGCTGTACCATACCTGAGTGACTGACCCTGTCCATTGGAGAAGGAGGTGAAAAGTATCATGCCCACAGATGAGCAAACAAAAAAGAATGCACAGCCTGCCTGCTCAGACATAACCAAATAAAACAAAAAAGCAGGATGAAACAAAAAATCTACAATCAATAAATGAGGAAAATAACCACTGCATGCCCTGAAGACAGGAGACAATATCAAAACATTTACAAAACAAGACAGGATGGTTCCAGTAGGCTTCCAAAATAAAACACCAGATGACCTTCCAGTAGAAGAAAAGGCACTAGACCTAACTGATAGGGAATTCAAATCTCTAATATTCAGAATTATCCAAGAGTTGAAGCAAAAAACAGACAAAAGTGAGGGAAAAATAGACAAATTAATGGAAAAGGCAGACAAATTCATGGAAAA
>NW_004444171.1:2678144-2696474 GCF_000243295.1 Trichechus manatus latirostris | reverse complement strand
AAAAAAGCACTACAAAATGCAATCCCACTCCTAAGAATATATCCTAGACAAGTAAGAGCTGTCACACTAATAGACATATGCATACCCATATTCACTGAAGCACTGTTCACAATAGCAAAAAGATGGAAACAACCTAGATGCCCATCAACAGGCAAATGGATAAACAAACTATGGTACATACACACAGTGAAGTATTACACAAAAATAAAGAACAATGATGAATCTGTGAAGCATCTCATAACATGGATGAAGCTGGAGGACATTATGCCGAGTGAAATAAGTCAATCACGAAAGGACAAATATTGTATAAGACCTCTACTGTATAACTCACGTAAAAGTTTACACACAAAAAGAAACAATCTTTGTTGGTTACAAGGGATGGGAGGGATGGGGTGAACTGAATAGCTAAGTGGTAACTTTGGTGAAGGGTAAGACAGTACACATTACTGGGGAAGCCAGCACAACTCGTACAAGGAAAGGTCATGGAAGCTTCATAGACACGTCCAAATTCCCTGAGGGACTGAATTGCTCAGCAGAGGGCTGTGGGGACCATGGTCTCAGGGAACATCTAGCTCAATTGGCATAACACAGTTTACAAAGACAATGTTCTACATTCTACTCTGGTGAGTAGCGTCTGGGGTCTTAAAAGTCTGTGAGCACCCACCTAAGATACTTCACTGGTCTCAAGACTTCAATAGCAAGGGAGAATGAAGATAACAAGATAGAACAAAAAGATTAGTCCTAAGGACTAATGGACCACAGCTACCAAGGCCTCCACCAGACTGAGTCCAGTAAAGCTAGACGGTGCCTGGCTAACCACCACTGACTGCTCTGACCAGGATCACAATAGAGGGTCCTGTACAGAGCTGGAAAAGGATGTAGAACAGAATTCTAACTCACAAAAAAAAAAAGACCAGATTTACTGGATGGACAACTGGAGAAACCCCAAGAGTATGGCCCCCAGATACCCTTTTAGCTCAGTGATGAAGCCCTTCTTGAAGTTCACTGTTCAGCCGGGGATTGGACAGCCTCATAAAACAAAACAGGACTAATGATGCACAGCAGTCCAAGGACAAGAAGGCAGGAGGGGACAGGAAAGCTGGTGATAGGGAACCCAAGGTTGAGAAGGGACAGTGTTGACATGTCATGGGGTTGTTAACCATTGTCATAGGGCAATATGTGAACTAACTGTTTAATGAGAAACTATTTGTTCTGCAAACCTTCATCTAAGGTACAAAAAAAAAAAAAAAGGAATTATCTATGTGAGATCAAATTGCCAACAGCAACTCAAAAGGTTTGATGGGAAGCCTAGGGGACAGTGAGTTGAAGATAATGGTGATGGAATAATTTGGAAAAGGATAGTGGGAATAGCAGCACAGCTGGAAGAATGTAATCAATGTCACTGAATTGTACATGTAGAAACTTTCAAAATGGTGTAACTTTGGCTATGTATATTTTCACCAAAAAAAAGGTCCTCAAGGTCGAGAAGGGAAAGTGTTGAGAAGTTGTGGGGTTCTTAACCAATGTCATAAAACAATACATTTTCTGACTGTTTAATGAGAAACTATTTGTTCTGTAAACCTTCATCTAAAGTACAATAAAAAAAATTAAAAAAAAAGAATTTTGGAAGAGAGCTACATGGCCAATTGACATGAAGAGATCCATATTTGTGGCCATTCCAAAGAAAAGTGATCCAACAGAATGCAGAGATTACTGAAAAATATCATTAATATCACAGGCAGGTAAAATTTTGCTAAAGATCATTGAAAAACAGTTGCAGCAGTACATTGACAGGGAACTGCCAGAAATTCAAGCTAGATTCATAAGAGAATTAGAACAAGGGATATTATTGCCGATGTCAGATGGATCTTGGCTCTGAGCAGAGCATATCAGAAGATGTTTACCTGTGTTTTATTGACTATGAAAAGGCATTCAACTGTGTGGATCATAACAAATTATGAATAACATTGCCAAGAACGGGAATTCCAGAACACTTAGTTGTGCTCAGGTGGAACCTGTACATAGACAAAAAGTCAGTCGTTTGAAAAGAACAAGGGGATATTGCGTGGTTCAAAATCACAAAAGGTGTGAGTCAGGGTTGTATTCTTTCACCATACTTATTCAATCTGTATGCTGAGCAAATAATCCAAGAAGCTGGACTATATCAAGAACAATGTGGCATCAGGATTGGAGGAAGATTCATTAATAACCTGTGTTATGCAGATGACACAAACTTGCTTGCTGAAAGTGAAGAGAACTTGAAGCACTTATTTATAGAGATCAAAGATCGTAGCCCTCAAAATGGATTACACTGCAACGTAAAGAAAATAATAATCTTCACAACTGGACCAATAAGCAACATCATAATAAATGAATTAAATATTGAAGTTGTTAAGGATTTCCTTTTCCTTGGATCTCTAATCAACGCCTATGGAAGCAGCAGTCAAGAAATCAAACAACGTATTGTACTGGGCAATTGTGCTGCAAAAGACCTCTTTCAAGTGTCAAAAGCAAAGATATCACTTTGAGGACTAAGGTGCGCCTGATCCAAGTCATAGTATTTTCAGTCACCTTATATGCATGCCAAAGCTGGACAATGAATAAGGAAGATGGAAGAAGAATCGATGCCTTTGAATGATGGTATTGGAAAAGAATATTGAATATACCATGGACTGCCAGAAGAACGAACAAATTTGTCTTTGAAGAACTATAGCCAGAATGCTCCTTAGAAGTAGGGATGGCAAGACTTCATCTCACATACTTTGGACACTTTATCAGAAGGACCAGTTCCTGGAGAAGGACTTCATGTTTAGTAAAGTAAAGGGTCAGTGAAAGAGAGGAAGACCTCAATGAGATGGACTGGCACAGTGGCTGCAACGATGGGCTCAAGCATAGCAACGATTGTGAGGTTGGTGCAGGACCAGGTAGTGTTTCGTTGTTTTGTACATAGGGTCACTATGAGTTGGAACTGACTCAACGGCACCTAACAATAACAACAACATTTAGAAAGAATTAAAACAAGGTAGAAAGATGAGAGGAGAGCAAAAGTTTTAGTGATATTGCTTAAGTTTAAATTTTAGTAAATCAAGATTATTTTGTAAGTGATCTACCTACTACTGGAATAAAAATAAAACCAGCTGAGAGAAGAAGAATGAGGTGAATAGAGAAAACGTGACAAATTCAATTAAAGGTAGAAAAGAAAAACAAAGAAGCAAAGGAAAACTATGGAAAAATAGAAAGTGCAAAATAAAGTGATAGAAATAAATCCAAGGAAGCCAGGCCCCTTTGCTACCCTCCAGTGATAAACCATGATTGATCTAATTGCCTTCGGAAGCAATTAGTTTAGGTGTGCATTAGTCTTCTATTACTGCATAACTAGCACAAATTTAGCAGCTTAAAACTAACTATTATATAGCAGTTTTGTACCTCAGGAATCTGGGAATGACTTTACTGTGTCCCCTGCTCATGGTGTCACCAGGCAGAAATCAAGTTGCCGAGCAGGGCAGGGATTCTAATTCCCTTCCAAGCTCACTGAATCCATCTCTTTGTGATTGTAGGACTGTGGCCCCCATTTTCTTGCAAGTTGTCCATTGGGGACTGTTTTCAGCTCCTAGAAGATATTCATGGTTTCCTTCCATGTGGCCCCCATGAGCAGTTCACACATAAACTTTGTTTTCTTTCAGCCCTCAGAAGCTTTCCTCTCTGATGCTTCACCTTTTCTTAAAGGCGCCTCTGATTAGGTATAGCCAACTTAGGCTAATCTCCCTATTGATTAACTCAAAGTCAACTGATAGGTAACATATTCAGGAGTGATATCCCATCATATTTGCTGAGCCTGCCCACCTCAGGCCTGTACATGAGGGGTGGGAACCTTGGGGGCCATCTTAGAATCCACCCAACCATTAGACGTCAACATATGATCAAAGCCTGGCAAAATAAATATAAGTGGAATCTTCTGGGGATTTCTAGTGTTCTTCCTCTTGATGAAAAGTAAGGAGAAAATTCCCTCACTTTTTTCTGTGTCCCCACCTTGTGTAGAAGAAAGTAGGAGTAAGTGATGCCTGAGCTGCAGTCATGAGGAGAAAGTTCAGAGACCATGTCTAGGTGACTTCACCCACCCTTCCAGAGTAGTGCCAGACTCTTGCTCCAGGAGGTTACACATGTGCTAACAGGTGAAGCCTCATAAAGTCGGGTGTTCTGTTATTCCAGCGACTAGCATAAACAAGTTTTACAGAAACACATGAGGTAAATAATGAAAACATACTCAAAAAAGTGAACAACTTCTGCATTGTCAAGGGAAGAGAGAAATGGGCTGGGAGGACACTTCCCTCAAATCAGATGCTCACATTATTTTTAAATCTGAAGCAAAAAGGGCAAAATGTTAACATTTTCCAAACCTGAGGAGTGAGGGTTAATGACTCTATCATGTTATTTTTGGTTCCTCTCCCCATTTTAAAATATTTCATAACTTAAAACAGAGCAATATTGGAGCAGCTAAGGTAACATCCTCACTCGGCAAAGTCCTTGTAGAATGGTCTGGCCACCTTGTTTCCCCAGTCCCTAGGTGCCTTCGCCTTACAGTGGTGATAGGAATTGTTTCACCCAGGTACATAAAAGAGATGGATGAGATGCACTATGGGAACGAGAGAAGTGAACTTCTGTATTTCAACTAGGCCATGGTCATATACTCTGGAGGTTGATGGCAAATCTCAAAATTTGATTTTAATTTTCATATGACTATATCAGATGGGGAAAATACATTTTTTCAAACAAACTTACTGAAGTATAATTTACATGCCATACAATACTCATTTTAAGTGTGCATTTCTATGATTTTTAGTAAATTCACTGAGTTGTGCAACCACCATCACTACCCAGTTTTAGAACATTTACATCACTCCAGTAACATCCTTTGTACCCCTTTCCCATTCCCCACTCCAGGCAACCACTAATATACTGTCTGTCTTTATAGATTTGCCTCTTCTGGATATTTCATATTAATGGAATCATGCAATACGTGGTCTTTTGCTTCTGGTTTCTTTCACTGTGATAATGTTTGTGAGGTCCATCTATGTTGTAGTATCAATCAGTAGTTCATTCCTTTTTATGGATGTTGTCTTACGCTGGGTTCTCTAGAGAAGCAAAACCAGTAAAGTGTATATATATATATATATATATATATAGAGAGAGAGAGAGAGAGAGAGAGAGATTTATATCAAGGAAATGGCTTACATGGTTTTTAGAAGCGGTATGTCCCAGGTCCATGAGGCAGGAAAGAAGATTCTCCTGATTCACATAGCCAAAGGGGCTGGCAAACCCAAGACAGGCAGGCCAGAGAGCAGTGCTGTTGCAGGCTTGAAGACTGATGAATCTCAAGATCAGCAGGCAAGACTACCGGTAAGCTTCTAGCCCAAGTCCCAAGAACCAGAGGCCAGACAAACAGGAGCCAGCTGCAGGATCCAGAACAAGCAAAAGTCCCGGCAAGGCGAGCAGGAAGTAGGGGGAGGAGGGCAAAGAGATGAAAGCTGAGAGGGCAGTGAGTTGCCACAGGCACCGCCCCCACTGGTACTATTCAGCAGATTCCATCATGGGAGTGCTCATGTATCAAATTTCGACAGGGAAGTGATCACAACATTATACAACTGCCAAAACACTGAGAATAATGGCCCAGCCAATTTGACACACAATCTTAACCATCACAGTCTACCCCTTGTCAACCTGGCAGCTGTACACGTCTCCCCAAACCATATATAATCTCTAAATAAAAACAATTACAAAGTCATATTTGTGCCTAACATGATACAACACATGTACAACTGAAAACCCACTAGCCCCGTTTACATCTTATATTTTTTAAGTGAAGAAAACAAAAATATTTGATGCACACATACAAAGTAGAAAGGCTCATAACAGCTACAGTCCTTGTTTCTGCAACTGGTCATGTACCTGTAACTGGTATTTAAAACTACCTTCTCCCACCACCTATTCCGTATTCCCTTTGTCCTCAGCAAGCACCTCAGCTGGTTGTGGTTCTTTGCCTGGTGGGGTGACCCAAACCTTCATTCCTGAAGGGTCTGGGCCATTAGTAGTCATGTCGGAATTAGGTTGCTACAGTTTTCCGTTCACTTTAATCCCAAGACATGGTAGTACTAAGAGACACCCTAAGGGATCTCCTGCATTCCGGATATACTCTTCTTTACCTCCATTATGTAATATCAATCCGATTTCCTCCTGGTAATCAGGATCAATAACATCAGCAATATGGTAACTCCATTCTTTGCCTGTTGATCCAGAAGCAGGAGCCCAAAGTAGCCAGGTGGCACTCTTAGTTTCCAGTTCAATGAAATCTGTGATGTGTCTCCAGATGGCAGCCTTCTTCCCTTTGGAACTAAGACCTCTAGACCTGCAGAGCATAAGATGGCGGGGACAGGAAGCAAAAATCTTGCAAGTGGGTCACTAGGGGTAATAGTGAGTGGTGTCACTCCCATTTCCACCCCTTGATTCCTGGACCCATGAATCCTGGCTACGGGAGATACAGCGCCATATATTGGATTCTGGTTTACAGCTTCCTGGAGAACATTGCCCCAACCCTGCAAGGTATTGCCACCTCCCTGCTACTGTAATAGTGTCTTCAGGGAGCCATTCCATCATTCTCTCAAGACAGCTGCTTCAGGATGATGGGGAACATGGTAAGACCAGTGAATTCCATGAGCATGGGCCCACTGCCACACTTCATTTGCTGTGAAAAGGAGAGAGAACCACCATCAGCACTAAACTGATTCCTGTGAGGTGGAGGTCAGATATACCTCCAACTCTCCAACCTTTTTACCATTTCTGATAGCAGCTGTCCTCCCCACGGCACTCTCTACTTCTCTGCCGGATCCAATAATCCATTGCAATAGCCACGCAGAACTCACAAACCATACTTACAGTTAAGTGATTTATTGAGGAAGTAACAGGGTAAAACTTAGGATCAGGATCAACAGGCTACAACTCAGGATTAGGATCTAGAAGCATGCAGGAAAAATCTGGAAGTTTCCCCTGAGGTATAGAGCACTTCCCTCTCTTTTTCAGTGCAGTATAGCTGTCTCAGCTTCTCTCAGCTGTGCAAGCAAGTAAGCCCTTCCTTCTGTCACGCATGACACTTCTCAGTGACAGGTTTTCGGCCCCATATGCCCGCTCTCAGCCGTGCAGTCCTCCTCTTGGCCCCCTCAGGACAGGCCTCACTGCCTTTGGCCTCCCTGCCGTAGGCCTCTCCACTGCTAACTGACTCAGCTCATAGCCAGTGTAGAAGCTTTGTTCAGTTCTCTTAGCTGCATTCCTAGCAGCAGGTTTCTACCATCACATGGACTCTGCCCGGGCCCCTTCCAGGCCTCTCACAGTCTTCAGTGTTAAAGCCCTTGACTCATGTTACAGCTGTTTTAGGAGGTTCCTCGTCTCTTCTCTCTCTGCTTCTTCTCTCTTCTTGCCTCTCTGGCATTTTCTCCTTTTTGCTTCTTTCTTTCTTCTTCTTCTGTCTGCCAAACCTCTGTAGGAGTTGCTGCATATATAAGCAATATCTGGTCAATTTGAAGGCATGGCCCTCCCACCAGGGCCGTATAGTGACCAATCCCCACTCAGTAGACCACAGCCACTTCATTTGCATTGTAGGCTATAATCATTTCATTTGCATAAGTATAACAATAAATCCCTGCAAGCTGTAAAATAGATCAAACACAAGCCAGGGTGCAACCCACAGCCAGACAGAAAGTATCAAAAAATCAAATTGTTTACAGCTTATCCAGGAAATGTAAATCAATCTAGACAAAAGTAAAAAGTCCTCTGGGGTAGAATACTAGGGCAAAGGTAACTCCTCAGGCCGTACAGGAAAAAATCTCTCAAGATGTTTTTCCTAAGACTCAAGGCAAAAAGCCACATAAAGGAACTCATTTCACCACAATCTGAGTAGTATTAAACTATAGATAGATAATATACATATACATAAACTACATACATACATATATATGTATAAACATGTTTCAGACATATATATACCACTAAATACACACACACACACACATATATATATACATACAAACACACACACACACACACACACACACACATCACCTTCAGCTTCAGTGGTATATATAATTACTTTCTACCCACTCAGCAAGTTCTACTCCCTCAGCTTCCCCATTCTCAACCAAGGTCATCATTCCCTTCTGGTAACATCTGAATAAAGATATCGTTGTGGCAATAATAAGCCTGCACACTTTGTCAGTGAAGGGGGACACTCCTGTTTGTCACAAAAGGGCAAATTTTTACAAACCCTTGATACCCAAAACTTTCCAAGGCAAAGAGGAAAACTAACTACAATAATGATTAGTAACCAATTTTTAAGTAGTTGCAAAATCCCTCACCAAGATTTCCGTAAGCCATTGCCTTCAAGTTGATTCCGACTCATAGCAACCCTATCGGACAGAGTAGAAATGCCCCATAGGGTTTCCAAGGCAGTAATCTTTATGTAAGCAGACGGCCACATCTTTCTCCCATGAAGTGTCTGGTGGGTTCAAACCACCACCAGTGATTCATTTGCATCGTTTAGCAGCCAAGTGCTTAACCACTTGCCACCCAGGGCTTCTTCACTAAGATTATACAACAGCTAATGGACAGTGGGATTCTAGGAGATATTAGAAAAAGGGAAAGGAAAGAGAATTGTGAATTAGAAAACGAACATTTTTTGAATAGGCACTAAGTTATAGTCAGTGCTTTCGAAAGGTCTTCATAGATATTTTATCTCCTTAAACTTTCTCAGCAACTCTCCATTTCTAAGATGAGAAAATGAGATTCAAGAAATTAAGCAGCTTGCCAAAGTTAATTTGGCCAATAAATTATAGAGTCATAATTCAAAGGATACCTACCAAAAGGAAAGCACCTGCTTTAAGAAGGCTGAAATAAGAGTGATACTGGAGGAAGAGAGGTTTTTGGAAAAACACCTGGCTGCTTCACAATGAACCCAACCCAGAGCCACGATACCAATGTGAGAATCATAAATTGTGAAGTGCACACATAATCCTAATTCCTGCCTTCCTTCAAAGGTGGGATGTAAAGCTAGAAGTAAGGTCTGACTGGGAGAACCCATAAGACAGGCCAACACCTTTGCCTACCTCAGGGTGTGTCTGTCCTGCACATATGTCAGGCATCTGATTTAGTTCTCATTAGGCTGTGACAAGCCTGTGTCCCAAGGGGGTACTGAGGTAATGGGACTCAAAATAAAGGTTGGTGGGTCTCAGTTACACAAAACCAAGACCTCAGAGTCTGAAGAAACTGGTGTGACATTATCTAACTGCACAGCCCCATGGCAGACAACCAGACATCAATCAAATAAGACGCTTTATCCAAGGGAGCTAAAAGAGATAAAAGGTAAACTTCAATCATCAATTTTAGCCAGTTTAAATGTTCACCATGTTTGAGACAAAAAAGCATTTTGGTGATTACAATCCTTCTGAACATTCACAACCAACTCAAATGTTAGCCTGTGAAATAATATGTGTACTCCTGTTTACCCCACACCTACATATCAAGTCCCTATTAAAAGAACGGCCACATAAACAGGTAAATAAGAACACCAGTCTATGGCCCCCACCAAACTGGAATGTATCTCTCTTTCTCAATGTTGATACCCAAAAATCTATTGCGTATAAATGTAATGTACAGAGAGTTTTTGGGTCGTTCAAACTCTGGCTTCATCACTTCCTATTTGTGAGGCCTTGTGAAAATCAATTTAGCTCACTGAGTTGGGGATCTCACATCTGTAGTACAGTGGTAACAATGATGGTCTCACAGATATGGGTGGTTTAAAAACCTGGAACTTAGCAACACTGAATAGACAGGTTCTGGGATCATTATGGCAGTATTGTATTTATTCTCTCCATATAGGACTCTTATCAGAGCACCTGCAAATATCATGAAGTCAGTTTACACATGTTGTAAAGAAGAAATCCACTCAGTCCTTGAAATAAGCTTAAGAAGATTTATTCAGTAAAATTTAAAAAAATACATTCTAATGCAGAAAGGTACTAGCTCATATAAGTGAAAAACTTATGGCTCCAGCAAGAGAGCTTCTAACAGGAACAGATATAGTCCAAGGAATGAAGAAATTATAATGCAATCATTTGACTGGTGAGTCTTTGGTTGAGGGCACAACAAGGGTGGGGTAGAAAGTGGGGAATGATCTTCTATTGGATAATTGGGTACATGGGGAAGGCTTACAGTGTTGGGTTTCAGGAATTAATTAAGAGGTCTTCAATCATAGTCAGTGCTTATATTGCATATCCTATATCCTTCAGGAGAGGTCATAGAAACACCACAGACTGAAGTAAAACAGTCCTAACCAGCCATCTTAAAAATTTATGAGAACCATTTGGTACCAAGGTCTCATTTCCCAGAAACAGTTTGTTAAAACAAAATCCTTTTAAATTGCCTGAAAAATTTTAGCTAAGAATAACTCCATGGCCCTTTCAAAACAACTTTCATTATATCCCTATCATAAAGAAAACATCTCTCAGCCCACTTTAAACAAAAGACACCTGTGTAAATATTCTTTTCGTTAGATTATATTTCTTTTACATTCTGACTTTGCGGTAGAGATAGAAACACTTTCTCAGTTACTAGCAATTAGGGGGAAAAATGGTAGGCATTTATGAAGAAGTTTGAGCTGTCTCTATTGACAAACAGCTGGGCAATTAAAGTGTTCCTGGAAGGAATGTAAAGGACCAGTTTAATCTAGCAAAAACTGAATTTGAAAATTTCACAAGCTTCTCTTCTGCGTATATTATTTTCTTTTTCATTTTTCCCAACTTGATAACAGAGAAAAGGTAAAATACATTTTTCTTTGATTCCTGTGGTAGTTAATTCAGGGAGTTCAATGACACATAGTTGTGAAAATTCTGAGCTAATGTTATTAACACGGCTGAGTAAATAATGGGCCCAAAGACAGGCATCTGCAAGGAAAAGCTTTAAATTCATTCTACCTCTAAAAGTATTAGAGACAAAGGATTTAACTTTTAGACATTTTATTCTGGTTAAAATGTTTAGTGGAAATTTCTCTGCTACATACATGAGGAAACTACAGTGCAGAGAGAAGAAGTTCCAGAGCTAACTAAGGAGAATTAGAACAGACATCCAATCACTAACTTGGTCCAGTACTCATACCAGTATATTCCATGACTCTTTTAGAGTAAAACATAAATATAGGTGACTCTATCTGACCAATCAGCATCTGCTGTAAATTTTTAGCCATTTTTTATTCAGTCCTGAGCCATAAAATTAGAAGATAATAAAAAAAAAATAAAACTTGTGCTGTGTATAACTTTGAGCATATCACTTGTATTGTTTTCCCATAAGTAAAAAAGGGTTTGAATAAACAAACCCCAACAGTCCTTCCAGCCACATGAGAAAGAAAAGGAGCATGCTACAATATGAGCCTTACATTTAGGAGACTAAGCCCCAACCTCAGAAGGGTCAGTTTTTAGCTACGTGACCTTGGACATATTATGCAACCCAGCTGGGCCTCAGTTTCCATACCATTAAAATAGGCTAAAATGAAGGTGGGGTAAATATATCAGGTCACAGGATTTCAGTGAGTATATACTAAAATGGTGAAAATGCCTGGCTCTCAACAAATGTAAGTTTTCTGGAGGCGGGTCCAACATGGCACCCTAGACAAACACACCATGCCATCCCCCTGAAGCAAACAACCAAAAAACTAAGTAAAACAGATACAATCATCAGTCCTGGAAACCTGAGCATCAAATGAAGGGATAAAGAACTAGATCAAACACAAATGGAAGAAAAAAATGATAGAAAACAGAGAAAGAGGAGAGATACGGAGTGGAGGTCCCCTGCCAACTAACACAGCACAGAGTTGTCATCTTGAAACACAGCCAGCAATGATCCCGGACAGGGAGTACAGGAAGTCAACTTCACAGAGCACCCAACAGGAGACAGAGCACCTGGTAACCAGCGAAACATGCTTTCCCACCCCTCATGCTTTTGGTAAGTAGAAACAAGAACTCCCCCAATCCCAGCAGTTCCAACTGCCGGGGTCTACATACAAACAACTTCCACCACCACGGTGCACCTTATCCCCACTCACCTGACCCCACCACACCGTCACTTTTTTTCCTTTTTTTTTTCCTTTTTCTTTCTTCCTTTCCTTTCTCTCTACCACCTAGCCCCATATGCCACCTCCCTTCCTTCCTAATGCCCTTTCTATGACACTGCAACTATAAAGCTGCTGCCCAAGGCCCACACCCTCCACCTGCTGATTCCCACAGCACTGCCATTTTTGCCTGCTTTTTTTTTTTTCTTTTTTCACTTCCTTTTCTTTCTCCCTCTCACCTAGCCCTGTACACTACCTCCCCTCCACACTGGCCTCCAGGTCCGCCCTGCCCCCACTCGCTGAAACCAACTGCTATGCCATTTTTTCTCTTCCTTCCTCCCTCCCACCTACTGTAGTATGTAAACTCCCCTTCTTCCCATCAGCCCTTGCCAAGCTTATGCTGCTAGATAGCCACTGGCCCACCACCACACCAGGCCTGCCCCACCCCCATTCACCAGCTCCCATCATGCTGTCATTTTTTTCTTTTTGTTTTCTTCTTTCCTAATTATTTCTTTCTTTCCTTTCTCCCTCCCACCTAGCCTCATAATCAACCTCCCCTCCCTTCCCACCACCCCTGGTTCCACCCCACCCTCATTCCCCAACCAAAACCACGCTGCCATTTTTTTCTCTCTTTCACTTTCTTTTATTTTCTTTCTCCCTCCCACATAACCCCATACTCCACCTCCCTCTGCTTTCCATCTTCCCACACCACACTGTCACAGCTGGAGTATCCACGGCACTCAGGCCTGCCATCACACCGGTCACACACAGCCCCTCCCCTCCCACTACTCAACCAGCTAATGAATGGTGGGAAATGAACCTGAACCACTCCCCGTTCAACACCTCTGTCCATCTAGGTAAGGGCTGTGAATACTCCCACACTGCTGGACCAACATTAGGAGGCAGAGAGTGCCTGCCCAGTCAGCTGACAACCACATGACCAAACCAGTGTAATTAATGAAGCAGGCTTGCCTTGCCTACTGCTGCCCTACCCACACAAATAAGGTGGTGAGAGATACTGTGCCCATGATGAGCAAGCACCAATGCACACCCGGCCAGCCTGCCCTGAAGTATCAAAACAAAACTAAAAAGTAGAAAGAAACAAATACACAATCAATAACTAAAATACTACCTTAATGTCTCAGAGACAGCAGACAATATCAAAATGTAAAAAAAGCAGGATAAGAGGGCTCTAGTAAGTGACAAAAATTAAAAATCAGATAATCTTCCTGTAGAAGAAGAAGTAGTGGAACTACCTGATATAAAATTCAAAAGAACATAGGGCTCTTCAAGAGATTAGGAAAGAGATCAAGGAAAACACAAACTAAATCAAGAAAAAAAACAGACAAAATCATGGAAAACACAGTCAAAACCAACAAAAAAAGAATAGCTAAAATCAAGGAAAACACAGACAAAGCAACAGAAGAATTCAGGAAAATGATACAAGAACAAAACGTCAAAATAAATAAACAATTAGAAATCATACAGAAACAGCAACTAGAAATTCAAAAGATAACAAAATTTCAGAAAGGGGCAACTCAGTAGAAGCTTTTAGGTGCAAATTTGAAACAATGGAAGACAGAATCAGTGAGACTGAAGACAAATCCATGGATGCCACTTTGAGGAAAAATCAGAGAAAAGAATGAAGAAAAATGAAGAAAATCTAAGAACCATATAAGACATACACCTATCAATAACCACACTGAATGTTAATGGCTTAAATGTACCTGTAAAGAAATGGAGAGTGGCATAATAGATTAAAAACACACACACACACACTCAAAATCCATCAACATACTGTCTACAAGAGACATATGTTAGACACAAAGACATATTAAAAAATCAAAGGATGGAAAAAAATATAGCAAGCAAACAGTAACCAAAAAAGATCAGGAGTGGCAATACTAATCTGACATAAAATAGACTTTGAAACAAAATGCACCACAAAATGAAAGGAAAGACATTATGTAATAATTAAAAGGACAATCCACCAAGAGGACATAATCTTAGTAATTATCTACACATCCAGTAAAAGGGCTCCAAAATACATTAAAAAAAAAAAAAACTTTAATGGCACTGAAAGAGAAATAGACAGTTCCACAATAATAATAAGAGACTTCAACACACCACTCTCGGTAAAGAACAGAACATCTAGAAAGCAACTCAACAAAGATACAGAAGATCTAAAAGCCACAGTCAACCAACTTGACCTCACAGACATGTACAGGACACTACACCGCACAGCAGCAAAGTACACATTCCTTTCCAACATGCATGGAATGTTCACCAGAATAGACCACATCTTAGGCCACAAAGCAACCCTCAACAAAATCCAAAACACTGAGATAACACAAAGCATCTTCTCTGATCACAATGCCATAAAAGGAGAAACTAATAGTAGGAAGAGCAAGGAAAAAATATCAAATACATGCAAACTGCATAACCCCTTGCTTAAAAACCACTGGATAATAGGAGAAATCAAAAATGGAATTAAAAAATTCCTAGAATCAAGCAAGAATGAAAACATATCATACCAAAACCTATGGGACATAGCAAGGCAGTGCTCAGAGGTCAATTTATAGCGATAGATGCACACATGAAAAAAGAAGAAAGGGATAAAATTAAAACATTAGCTATACAACTCGAACAAATAAAGAACAGCAAAAGAAGCCCACAGCCACCTGAAGAAAGGAAGTAATAAATACCTGAGCAGAAATAAATGAAATAGAGAATTAAAAAAATAGAAAGAATCAACAAAACCAAAAGTTGGTTCTTTGAAAGGATCAACAAAATCAACAAAACATTGGCCAAATTAACAAAGGAAAAGCAGGAGAGGAAATAAATAATACAAATAAGAAATGAGATGGGGGACTTTACACCAGCACCAGTTGAAATAAAAAGAATCATAAAAGACTACAACAGAAAATCGTACACCAACAAATGTTAGAACCTAGAGGAAATGAACAAATTTCTAGAGGCACACTACCTACCTAAACTAACACAAACTGAGATAGAAAATCTGAACAGACCTATAACAGGAGAAGAGATTGGAGAGGTAATAAAAAAAAACTCCCAACAAAAAATAAAACCCTGGCCCGGATGGCTTCACTAGAGAATTCTACCCAACATTTAGAGAAGAGCTTATTCCACTGCTACACAAACTATTTCAGAGCATAGAAAAGGAATGCATACTACTGAATTCATTGTGTAAGGCCAGCATAACCCCGATACCAAAGCCAGGCAAAGACACCACACACAAAAAATAAAATTATAGACCAATATCTCTCATGAATATAGATGCAAAAATTCTCAACAAAATTCTAGCCAATAGAAGTCAGCATCATATCAAAAAAATAATACACCATGACCAAGTGGGATTCATATCAGGTATGCAAAGGTGGTTCCACATTAGAAAATCAATCAACATAATCTACCACATAAATAGAACAAAAGAAAAGAATCACATAATCATCTCAATTGATGCAGAAAAGGCATTTGATAAACTCCAATAGCCATTCCTGATAAAAACTCTTAATAAAACAGAAATAGAAGGGAAAATCCTCAGCATACTAAAGGGCATCTGTACAAAACCTTGAGCCAACATCTATACAAAACCAAGAGCTAACATCATTCTCAATGGAGAGTGGCTGAAAGCATTCTGCCTGAGAACAGGAACAAGATAAGATGCCCTTTATCACCACTCCCATTTTACATTGTGCTGGAAATCCTAGCTAGAGCTATAAGGCAAGAAAAACAAATAAAGGCATCCAAATGGGAAAGGAAGAAGAAAAACTATCCCTATTTGCAGATGATCTGATACTATATAGATAGAACCCCAAAGATTCCACAAGAAAACTACTGGAACTAAAAGAAAGATTCAGCAAAGTAGTGGGATACAAGACAAACATCTAAAAATCAGTTGGATTCCTATACACCAACAAGGAGAACTTCAAAAAGGAAATCAGGAAAACAATACCATTTATAATAGCTCATAAAAGCATAAAATACTTAGAAATAAATCTAACAAGGGATGCAAATGGCCTATACAAGACATGACTACGAGAAACCAAAAGAGATCTCCATAAATGGAAAAACATACCATGTTCATGGATAGGAAGACTCAACATTGTGAAAATGTCAGTTCTACCAAAAGCAATATACAGCTACAATGCAATCACAATCCAAATACCAACAGCACTCTTTAATGGGATGGAAAACCGAATCATCAACTTTATATGGGAAGGACAGAGGCCTGGGATAAGCAAGGCATTATTGGGAAAAAAAACAAAGTAGGAGCGTGATAGTTCAAGTTGTGTGTCAACTTGGCTGAGCCATGATTCTCAGGGATTTGGCAATTATGATGTAGTCTGGCAGCTATGTAATGATGTAATCACTGCCATAATGAGATTAAACATAATGTAATCACCTCCATGATGAGCTCTGCTATGAGCAGCCAATCAGTTGAAAGGGAGTTTCCTTAGGGGTGTGGTCTACATCCAATATATGTGTGCTTTCTGGCAAAGCTTGAAGGCTTTTGCTTGCTCTGGGTCGTGCAGCAGGCTCCTGTTCATCTGACCTCAGGTTCTTGGGACTTGAGCTAACAGCTTAACTGCCAATCTTGGGATTCACTGGCTTCTGAAGCCTGTGAGCCAGAGGCCTGCTGTCTGACCTACTGATCTTGGGTTTGCCAGCCTCTGCAGCTACGTGAGTCAGGAGAAGCCTCCAGTCTGACCCAGAGATGTGGGACTTTCCAGCCTCTACAACCACATGGATGTGGACCCAGGGATATCTTTGCTTATGTCAGATGGATCCTGGCTGGAAGCAGAGAACACCAGAAAGATATTTACCTGTGTTTTATTGACTATGCAAAGGCATTCAGCTGTGTGGCTCATAACAAATTATGGATAACACTGCAAAGAATGGGAATTCCAGAACACTTAATTGTGCTCATGAGGAACCTGTACATAGATCAAGAGGCAGTTGTTCAAACAGAACAAGAGGATACTAAGTGGTTTAAAGTCAGGGCTGAATCTTTTCACCATACCTATTCAATCTGTATGCTGAGCAAATAATCCGAGAAGCTGGACTATAGGATGAAGAATGGGGCATCAGGATTGGAGGAAGACTCATTAACAACCTACCATATGCAGATGATACAACCTTCTTTGTTGGAAGTGAAGAGTACTTGAAGTACTTACTGATGAAAATCAGAGACCACAGCCTTCAGTATGGATTACACCCAACATAAAGAAAACAAAAATCCTCACAACTGGACCAATAAGCAACATCATGAAAAATGGAGAAAAGACAGAAATTGTCAAGGATTTCATTTTACTTGGATCCACAATCAACACCCATGGAAGCAGCAGTCAGAAAATCAAAAGACACATTGCATTGGGCAAATCTGCTGCAAAAGACCTCTTTAAAGTGTTGAAAAGCAAAGATGTCACCTTGAAGGCTAAGGTGTGCCTGACCTAAGCCATGGTATTTTCAATTGCATCATATGCATGCAAAAGCTGAGCAATGAATAAGGAAGACCAAAGAAGAATTGATGCCTTTGAATTGTAGTGTTGGCGAAGAATATTGAATATATCATGGACTGCCAAAAGAACGAACAAATCTGTCTTTGAAGAAGTACAACCAGAATGCTCCTCAGAAGCAAGGATGGCAAGACTACGTCTTGCATACTTTGGACATGTTATCAGGAGGGATCAGTCTCTGGAGAAGGACATCATGCTTGGTAAAGCACAGCGTCAGTAAAAAAGAGGAAGACCCTCAATGAGATGGATTGACACAGTGACTGCAACAATGGGTTCATGCATAACAATGATTGTGAGCATGGTGCAGGATCTGGCAGTGTTTCGTTCTGCAGTACATATGGTAGCTATGAGTTGGAACTGACTCGACGGCACCTAGCAACCACAACCACGGGAGCCATTTCCCTGATATAAATATCTTTCTGTATGTATACGTATACACATGTATGCTTCACTGGTTTTACTTCTCTAGAAAACCCAGCCTAAGACACTGAGGCCTCACAGTACCTGATCTAAGAACCTACATACAGCCAGGATAGTCAAAACAGCCTGCTACTGGTACTACGATAGACACATAAGCCAATGGGACTGAATCGAGAACCAAGGCATAAGTCCATCCACCTATGGTCAGCTGATCTTTGACAAAGG
>NW_004444171.1:2651283-2678044 GCF_000243295.1 Trichechus manatus latirostris | reverse complement strand
AAACAATAAAGTCCATGGAAGAAAAAATAGGGATAATGCTAGGGCCCTAATACATGGCATAAATACAAACCACAACTAACTATGCATGAACACAAGAAGATAAACTAGATAACTGGGACCTCCTAAAAATTAAACACTTAAGTTCATCAAAAGACTTCACCAAAAGAGTAAAAAGAGAACCTACAGACTGGGAACAATTTTTTTGGCTATGACATATCCAACAAGGGACCAATCTCTAAAATCTATAAAATATTTCAACACCTCAACAACAAAAAGACAAATAATCCAATTTAAAAATGGGCAAAGGCTATGAATAGACACCTTACCAAAGAAGACATTCAGGCATCTAACAGACACATGAGGATATGCTGGCCATTATTAGCCATTAGAGAAATGCAAATAAAAACTACAGTGAGATACTATCTCACCCCAACATTACTGGCACTAATAAAAAAAAAACAAACAGAAAATAACAAGTGTTGGAGAGGTTGTGGAGAGATTGGAATTCTTTTGCACCGCTGATGGGAATGTAAATTAGTAGTACCACTATGGAAAACGATGGAGCGTCTCTTTAAAAAAGCTAGAAACAGAAATATCATACGATCAAGCAATCCCACTCCTAAGAATATATCCTAGAGATATAAAAGCCGTCACATGAATAGACATATGCACACCCATGTTCATTGCAGCATTATTCACAATAGGAAAAAGATGGAAACAACCTAAGTGCCCATCAACAGATGAATTGATAAGCAAATTATGGTACATATACACAATGGAATACTATGCAAAGATAAAACAGTGATTAATCCACAAAACATCTCATGACACGGATGAATCTAGAGGGCACTATGCTGAGTGAAATGAGTCAATCACAAAAGGACAAATATTGTATGAGACCACTATTACAAAAACTCAAGAAAAGGTTTACACACAGAAAAAAACAATCTTTGATGATTAGGAGGGAGAGGAGGGCTGGGGTGGGAAAATCACTAAACAAACAGTAGACAAATGTTAACGCTGGTGAAGGGAAAGACAATGCACAACATAGAGGCAGTCAGTATAACTTGGCCAAGGCAAAGTCATAGAAGCTTCCTAGACACATACAAACACCCTGAGGGACCGAGTTCCTGGGGTGAGGTCTGGGGATCATGGGCTCAGGGAAAATCTAGGTCAACTAGCATAACAGTTCATAAAGAAAATGTGCTACATTCTCTTTGGTGTGTAGCGTCTGGGCTCTTAAAAGCTTGTGAGCAGTCATCTAAGATACATTTCTTGGTCCCATCCTGGCTGGAGTAAAGCAGAGTGACAAAAACCAAAGACACAAGGAAAATATTCTAAACGACTAACGGACCATATGGACCACAGCTTCTAGCAGCCTGAACCCAGAAAAACTACCACCACTGACCACTCTGATAGGGATCACAATAGAGGGTCCCGGACAGAGTGGGAGAAAAATGTAGAACAAAATTCAAATTCACAAAAAAAAAGGACAAGACTTACTGGTATGACTGAGACTGAAGGAACCCCCAAGACTATGGCCTCCGGACACCCTGCTAACTCAGAACTGATGCCACTCCCAAAGTCCACCTTTCAGCGGAAGATTAGGCCGAGAAACCAAACAAAACACAGATGAGAAACATGCTTCTTAATTCAACCAGGTATACGGGACCAAATGGGCAACACTTGCCCCAAAGCAAAGACAAGAAGGCAGGAAGGGACAGGAAAACTGGATGAATGGACATGGAGAACCCGGGGTGGAAAAGGGGAGAGTGCTGATACATTGAGGCAATTGCAACCAGTGTCACAAAACAATCTGTGTATAATTTTTTGAACGAGAAACTAATTTATGCTGTGATATTATTCAGTCTAAATAGAAATCTACTGGCAGGACTCAGGTTGGATTGTGTTTGTGTCTACTTCATATCAACATACCAGGCAGCCTTTTGGGTGGAAGGAGAACTTGTTCCAGGCCCAGATAGAATTGCTTTGAAAACCTGCTGTTCCACCTCCTATCACCTTCAGGCCAGCTGCTTAATCACTCTGAGGCTCACTGTTTGTAAAATGCTTTTAATGATACCTTTCTGTTATGAATTGTGTTCCCCAAAAAGATATGTTGAATCCTAACCCCCTGTACATGCGAATGTGACCTTATTTGGAAATAGGGCCTTTGAAGATGTGTGTTACCAGTTAGATTAATATGAAGTCATATTAGGACTTCATGGAATAGGGTGAGTCCTAAATCAATATGAGTGATGTTTTAATATAAGAGACACAGACAGTATGCACCTTCATCCTTCAGGCAATACTGACTTGATATGTCTGAAACTAAGATTTGCCCAAAAAGAAACACAACATTTTTTAGCACAGTAGCCCTGTATATAAAGTATTGGGTGCTTAGGTCAAAAACCTGAGCCCCACTCAGAAACTTTGGAGTAGCAAATTTCCATTTGAAAGATATGCAGATCCACCCAGAACTGCTGACAGAGCAGAAGACAAAGAAGGCTGTTTTGCTTTTTGAACTGTGGGCAAGTGGTTTGCCTTTGGAGCATCAAGGTTGGAAATATCAGTGCCCATCAGAAGAACTCCCATTCAGGACTTGAAGTTAAAGGGAGTCAGTGAGTAGACAGCCTTGTATGCTCACCTGAGGCAACCACCTGGGTCCACAAAATGAGTGGAAGTGGGAGACGTGCAACAATGAAGGGACGGGCTGATTTGGACATGTTCCTTTGGCACCCATTGACTAGCCCCGGGTGGCTAGGGATCAGAGAGAAAGAGAAGGGGCTGGCTGGTCTGATGTGCAGGGGCTGGCTGGTACCTGTTGACCTAGTCCATGGGGGCCAGGCATGAGCTGACCAGACCCCAATCAAATGGGGAAGAGAGAGATGTTTGACACTGCGAGTTGACCTTAGGGCTTCAAAACAGTTTGAACCGGTTCAGTCATGGCCGATGAAGCGAACCCAGAACAGACCCAAATTTTTACAATTTGGATGCTCCCGAATGGTAACTGGAATGGGAAAAATTGTGGGTAAAAACCCTGTAATGGGAGATTCAGAACAGGCATAGTGAGCCCTTTCAGGAGCTTGATGTGTTGAGACTGGATTATTGGCAGGACTGCAGAGTGTGACACACATTAAAAGCAGTGTGGTAAGCCACCAGCTTTGAGCTGGGCACCACTGCTTCCAACTCTGCTAAAAATCTGACAGGCCAGAGATTCGGTTGCTATGCAATGCATACACTGCCCTTGTTTTATAAGAGGGAGATTAGGTTTTTCAGCAGGGCTTCAATCCATAATTTTTCCATTCTGGTTACCATTCCAGTTCACCCAATTTTTAATAATTTAGGTCTGTTACAGTTCCACCTCCTTGGCCATGACTGAACCAGGAAGAACCAGTTTGAAACCCTGGTTGGTATAGATTGCTGCAATTTAATGGCTTTTCCTGACATGGACTTTGCTTATGGATACAGATGCTCGGAATTCTAACTGGCACAGAAAGTTCTTCAGATCAAGGAACATGCTTGTCTCCTCAGAGTACAGGTTTGATAGAGATTGGGCAATTTAAACATAGGCTGTCTAAAATGGGGAGAGATAAAGGCATGCAGTGGCTGGCTTACATACTTTCCTGAGTGTGCTTACACTAAAAATAAAGGGGACAAGGAAGGATCCCCACTGAATAGATTCCTCTTCTCCTGATGGGTCTCTGCTAATGATTCAGCTGTGAATATTGAAGGCTTTTCTCAGAGCAGGGTAATAATATTCTCTCAGTTAAATTTTGTCAGAGGCCAGAAATAGTGATGCCAAGAAGATTTTTGGAGACCCTGACCAGATCAGATGGACATTTGCAGCAGACCTGAGTAGCTGGTACCTGGGTGACCTCACCCTGAGGACTTTTTTCCTACTGATGGACTAATTGTTAATAATTGATTCGGACTGGTAAAATGCTAGAAGAGGGAAGTAACTCTATAAATGTTAAGTATGTGTAAGAACCCATGGCCAAAACAGGTAAAAGGATGGTCCACGGTGCGATGGGTTTCTCTTTTTATACAGCATTTCTGGCCCTGGGTTTGTAGTTCTGCCAAGGTTATATGCTAGGCCACGATCTTGCCAAAGGATTGGATAGTCTACTACACAAATAAGATGTGTAAAACCCTTGCAGTGATTGGTCAATTAATATGCAAATAAGGTACCTATGGCCTACTTATGGTACAGGTCAGTTTGTGGTCTTGGTGGGTGAGGTAGGTTTATAACAGGGCTAATCCCATAGAGATTGAGGGGGACCTCACTACCATCAAAAGGAAGAGCCAGAAATAGAACAACTAGAGTGTAAATAATGAGAATGTTCACATATTGTGAAGAAGGCAACCAATGTCACCAAGCAACTTGTGCATAAATTGTTGAATGGGAACCTAAACTTACGTGTAAATCTTCACTGAAAACACACTAAAATATTCTTTAAAAAAAAAGAAGAAGAAGAAAAAAAGCTGGGAGTGGAGTGTGTCCTTTGGACCCGGGGTCCCTGTATGGAGAACCTCCTAGAGCTAAGAAACAGAGAGAACTGTGTAACACCAGAGATGGCAGCGGATAAGACACGGGACAGGTAGACAGCTCCAACACGCTTCCTGGCCCACAGAGCATAAGAGCTGAGCGCCTTCAGGCAGGAGGCTTGCTGGTGGAATAGGGTGTCTCCAGGCACTTAACAGCAGAGCCAATAGAGCTGTAGCACTTGCCTAAGCAGGGCAAAGGCGAGGCCCAAGTGGGGGTAGGGGTAGCAGACAACAGAAACCAGGCTGAGTGGGGCCCAGAGGCAGAGGCTTGAGCTTGGCTGGCCAACTGGCATAGCCAAGAGGAGCTGAGAGCTGTCTTGACTAGAAGCTGCCTGATAGACAAACTGAATCCTGTCGCCTGAGTGGTTTCAGTTACTTCCAAGTTGATCCTCATCCTGAATTGTATCTTGTTACTTCCATAATAAACCACATAATTGTGAGTATGGAAAAAAAAGAGAGAGGTGAGATAGCCATATGAGGACAAAGGCAATATGTTAGTTACCTAGAGCTGCTGTATCACAAATACTATAATTAGGTGGTTTTAAAGAACAGAAATTTATTTTATCACCGTTTAGGAGGCTAGAAGTCTGAATTCAGGGCACCATCTCTAGGAAAAGAGTCTGTCTGTGTCAGCTCTGGGGGAAGATCCTTGTCTCTTTCAGTTTCTGTAGCCTCTGCATTCCTTGGTTCCTTAGCAATCTTCACCTGACGTCTACCTTCCCCACTTTCTGCTTGCTTCTGTATCTAATCTGATCTTTTTATAATGCATAGATGTGATTAGGTTCAGGACACACCTTATACTGACATGGTCTCATTAACATAAGAAAACTCTAAACTCAAATAGAATTATTTCCACGGGTATGGGGTAAGGATTCCAATACATATTTGAAGGGACATAATTGAATCCATAACACAGAGACTGGAGTGATCTACAAGCCCAGGAACACCAAGGATCGCTGGCCGTCTCCAGAAGCTAGGAGAGAGGCATGAAACAGATTCTCCCTTAGAGCCTTCAGAAGAATCAACATAGTCCATATCCTGATTTCAAATTCTTAGCCTCCAGAACTGTGAAAGAATACACTTCTGTTCTTATAAGCCCCTTAATTTGTGGTACATTGTTATGGCAGACCTAAGAGACTAATACACTATCTTATAGAATTATGTTATAGAAATTAAAAGACGTATTCCAACCAAAATCAAACCCGTTACCTTTGAGTCGATTTCTACTCTTAGTGCCCCTATAGGACCAAGGAGAACTGCCCCATAGGGTTTCCAAGGAGAGGCTGGTGGATATGAACTGCTGACCTTTTGGTTAGCAGTCGAGCTCTTAACCACTGCACAGCCAGGGCTCCTAAAGAGGCATTATACAAATATAATAAAATATAATAGCCTAGCACTATATTATGTGTCCATCAATATTTGCTTTCTTCTCTCTCAGTGAAAAAATACAAGAATTGTCCATCAGGTGGCTGACCAAATTATCTTACATTTGATTGATTTTGCTTTTCATCCAGTCGTGTGGATGCTGGTTTTAGATTCTTTAACTGAAATACATCCTATGGATAGTGAAAAAATAAAAATCATTGTTCTTGAGCAATCTATGGAGATAGTGAGGAACTAACTAGAACGTTCACAGCCCTACTGGGTTTTCAGTCTTGCTGAAATCCTTCCATGTCAAAACCAAAAACCCAAACCCACTGCCTTTGAGTGGATCCTGACTCATAGCAACCCTATAGGACAGAGTAGAATTGCCCCACAGGGTTTCCAAGGAGTGGTTGGTGGATTCAAACCAAAGGTCAGCAGCCCAACACTTAACCACTGTGCCACCAGGGCTCCAAGCACAAACTAAATTCAGAAAAGAACCACATTTGTCATTCCAGGAGTCGCTGCCCTTTAGCTTTATTTTTCTTAAATTCTCAGGGGAAAAAAATATAAAAACTCCCCAAACTTTCAAATCTTTGTATCTTTTACTGGGGGTGCTAAACTATCTTTTTTTCTGTGTAGATATGAAAAAGATACGGTCTTGCCTCTGGTGATATTTGCTCTGTGGGAGAGAAGCTGAAATAACATTCTAAACGCAAATAGACTACAAATGACTTGAGCCCTTTGAAAATCACTCTCCCAAGTATTGATTCTCTCTGGGAATGAAAGCCTGTTGGACTGACTGAGAATCAGCCCTGGGCAAACCCATACCCAGGAGTGCAGAATTACTCAGGAGAGGCTGGAGTTCTCTGAGAAATTTCTGCTGCCAAGAGCACTTAGCAACATCCCTACCAGTGAGGCATTCTTCAGCTTTGTTCCAGCCTTTGAAGACTTTCAATTTATTCTAAAGACAGTCTCTCCCATTTTCAGTGGGTGAGTCTGGAAAGGAGGATAAAATTATTGTTTACTACAATAGCTGTGATCAGCAAACACAAACAATACTTTGCTTTTTATTTTTCAAAGCTCTTGCCTAAAATAATATTATACTGTAAGTTGCCCAAAAAGCTATAAGCTAAGTATCTTTTTAGTCTGCCCTCCACAGAAGGGCAACCTGAGACTCAGAGACCCTTGGTGAATTGCCACAATGGTTAGAGTTAGAATAGCTAGAGGCAGGATTTGACCCCGTTTTGTGGAGCAGTGGTTAAGAGCTCAGCTGTCAACCAAAAGGTCAGCAGTTTGAATCCACCAGAAACCTTATGGGACAGTCCTACTCTGTCCTATAGGGTCACTATGAGTCGGAATGGACTCAACGGCAACGGGTTTGTTTTTTGGTTGTTTTTTTTTCCCCTCTCTTGCCTGGTCAGGATTATTGCTCCTCATCAACATCTTCCAAGGCTTCCAGTAAAATTGAAAATAACCTAAACCTCCAAGCAATCAACCAGCCAGTTGCTGTCAAGTCAATTCCTACTCTTGGCGACCCCATGTGTGTCAGAGTAGAACTGTACTCCATAGGGTTTTCAATGGCTGAGTTTTGGGAAATAGATCACCAGACATTTCTTCTGAGACACCTCTGGATGGACTGTACCCTCCAACCTTTCCATTAGCAGTTGAGTAAGTTAACCATTTGCACCACACGAAAGACTCCCTTCCATCAGCATAAGGATAGTTTAATAAATTATGCTAGAAACTCATAAGGGAAAACCACACAGCCACTTGCAAGAATGAGTTAGAAAATCGTACTGATACGGAAACAAATCCATCTCTACTACTTTGTGTAAAGAGCAAGCAATAAAGCAATAGCCAGAGTATGCTTTATTTCAGTTTTGAAAAGTATGTGTATGTTTGTAAGTGTTTTTGCATGGAGGTCGTTAAGAATGCTTGCAAAAGACCCAAATGATTCCCCTGGGGTGACAAACATGATTGTTTTGGGGGTTGGAAATTGAGGAATAGTCAGCAGCTTTCACTTCTGCAAGTGCTGGGACAGAATAGCAGTGCCATGTTTCCCGCCAGCCATTATTCTATCCCAAGTATAAAATAAAACCAGCTCAGATGTAACCAGCTGCACAATCTAAGTTAGGATGCCTTACAGTTCCTTCCAGTATATTAATCAGTTAATAATAATAATTTTAAATAAATAAAGCTACTTTTGTTGAGCCAGACAGGGTGCCTGAAGCTCTAATACACTACCTCATTCGTACTTCAGTACACCCTGTAAGACAGGCATTACTGCGCGTTTTTGCGTTACTAACATGAAGAACACCAGCTCTCCTGTATAAATGCTGTCAGGAGTGTGAGTTCTGTGCATGTACAGGTTCTCTTAAATGAAGGAGCTGACATTAAGTGTGGACGTGCAGGGAACCAACTCGTTACACGGCAAAGTATGGACGGTCATCTCATTTTACACAGAGGAAACCGAGCCTATGAAAAGAAATACCTGAGTGAATCATACAGCCACAAAGTGGCAGAACCCAAACTCAGATTAATTAGACTCTATAGTCTGTGCTCTAACTCAACTATGGACATGGGAGCTCATGTGAAGGGGCTTGTTTATGGAAAGGAAGACCTTAAGCCATGACCGTCTTCTAAGAAAAAAAAAAAAAAGGGGCAGAAAATGATGAAATGCTCCAGCCTAGGTGTGAAAGCCCTCCCCTGAGCCGCCATATTAGCTTGCGTGAACCCAACTTCAGCTCTCCTTGTCGCACAGGAGTGCGCATGCCAGTCTGCCCGTCTGTCCGTTAGATGGTCTGGTGGATGCGGCATTCCTTTTGACCACCTAGCCTGGGATCTGTTTTATGGGGATCTGCTTACCTGACGATGAAAACTCCTCTGCCGTCTTTTAGGTGAGTCTTCTGGGAAAAGGGGAACTTCAAAGCTTTGTGAGTACTAGCTCCTTGCGCCACCTACAGGAGCAGTCTCTTCCCGGGACTGGCCATGGGGTAGATGGAGGGAGTGGTGATGATCTATGCCATGATAAAACACAGAAGGACACTTAAAAGTGGACAGGACTTGGGTTAAAAGGGAAAATGTGACTTAGCTCTGTGTAGGTGTTTTTTTTTGGGGGGGACGGGGAAGGGGCAAGATTTATGGCTGACACGTCTCTGAATTCTTCAGGGTTGAAGTTGCATCTGACAAACGCCCTTGGCGCGTATGTTCCCCGGGATTCTCTGTGCAACCAAGACAAATTTCAACTGCAGCGTGATACAATAGATGGAAACAGACAAAGTTGAAGTCAGCCTTTTGAAACTTGTAGGTGCACAAAGCTATTGTGCATGGAAAGTACAGGGGAAAACAATTGGAATCATTTCAGGCTTTGAAAACTTACAATTACAGGTGAGTAGCTATTATGTTATTGGAGCAGCCATTATAACTGAAAGGTACAATTTGAAATAATATATGTGAGGACATTAATACACCATCAGATTTTTAGAGCACAAGCATCACAATGTGTCCAATTTCAAATTAAAGGTTACCTACTTTTTTTTTTTTTTTTGCTTGATTCTCTGCCTCTATTTTTAAATAAAGCATTCATGTGAACTAATGGCATCATTTCTGAAAAAAAAATTACAATAATTTTTGTTGTGCATTTTTCACTGTCATTTACAAGTCTCCAGGTCTTTAACATTTTAGGACAATAACAAAAATTGAAATCACTCATCAGTACATTTTTCACATGACTGTCACCTCTAAGTTACTTTTGCTAATTGAATAAAGCAATGGCATGGATAATCGGATGGAGGACCATCTAGAAACTGTCTTTATTTACGCAGAGATATTATACTTAAATGTAAATGCATTTGATGATTTAGAATTCTCCAGACACTAAATTAAGAACCACAAGGGCTAAAGTTAGAAAAACATGAGCAATATAAAGAACCAAACCAAATTCTTTCCTGGGCTTTATTGCCTTGTCATTGGGCAACATTCTGGTTATGGATTGAATTGTATTCCCCAAAAATATGTTGAAGTCCTAACCCCCAGTACCGTACTGTGAATGTGATCTTGTTTGGCAATTGGGTCTTTCAAGATGTTATCAGTTAATATATGGTCTTACTGGAATAGGACAGTTCTGAGTCCCATTTAAGAAGTGTCCTAATAAAAGAAGGGAAGAAACAGATGCAGAGACACACGGAGGGAAGACAGCCATGTGAAGACTGAGGCAGAGACAGAACAATCTACAAGACAAGGAATGCCAAAGATCAAACACCGTCACTAGAAGCTAGGAGAGTCATGGAACAGATTCTCCCTTAGAGCCATTGGAATGAATCAACACAGCTGATACCTTGATTTTGAACTACTAGCCTCCAGAACTGTGTGAGATTAAATTTCCGTTCTCATGTTGTTGTTCTTATTAGGTGCCATCATGTTGGTTCCAACTCAGAGCGACCCTACGTACAACACAACGAAACACCCCAAGTCTTGTGCCATCCTCACCATCATTGTTATGCTTGAGTCCATCCACTGTTGCAGCCACTGTGTCAGTCCATCTCACTGAGGGTCTTTTTTTCACTGACCATCTCCTTTACCAAGCATGATTCCCTTCTCCAGGAACTGGTCCCTCCTAATAACATGTCCAAAGTCCATGAGATGAAGTCTCGCCATCCTCACTTCTAAGGAGCATTCTGGCTGTACTTCTTCCAAGACAGATTTGCTCATTCTCCTGGCAGACCATGATATATTCAATATTCTTCACCAACATCACAATTCAGAGGTATCAGTTCCTTAGTCTTTCTTACTCATTGTCCAGCTTTTGCATGCATGCAAAGTGATTGAAAATACCATGAGTTGGGTCAGACACGCCTTAGTCCTCAAAGTGACATCTTTGTTTTTGAACACTTTAAAAGAGTTTTTTTAAAAAAAAAAAAAAAACAGCAGCAAATTTGCCCAGCACAATATGTGGTTTGATTTCTTGACTGCTGCTTCCATGGACTTTGATTGTGGATCCAAGTAAAATGAAATCTTTGATAAATGCAATATTTTCTCCATTTATCATGGTGTTGCTTATTGATCCAGTTGTGAGGATTTTTGTTTTCATTATGTTGAGATGTAATCCACACTGAAGTCTGTAGTCTTTGATCATCATCAGTAAGTACTTCAGATCCTCTTTGCTTTCAGCAAGCAAGGTTGTGTCATCTGCGTATCACAGATTGTTAATGAGTCTTCCTCCAATCCTGATGCCACATTCTTCTTCATATAGTCCACCTTCTTGGATTATTTGCTCAGCATGCAGTTTGAATAAGTATGGTGAAAGGATACAAGCCTGATGCCACCCAATTTGTGGTACTTTGTATGATAGCCCTAGGAAACTAATATAATTTCGAATATCCCTAAGCCTCCACAGTCTTGTGAGTCATATCTACTATTAGATTATCACAAGTATGATGGTGAAGGAGAAAAGGACACCCACAGACAAAAGCGAATAACCGTGAGGAGACACAGAATGTACATAGAGCAATCAGCACTAAAGCACTTTTCACACGACCAACAGCTTCTCTGAGCCATATTTCCCATCAGAATGCCCTCCTGTCAGCTACATGGGGTGAAGCTCCTAGAATAAGATCCCTTGCACAAACACTTTTTGCCATTCCCCCTGGGATTTCTGTGCCCTCCTGGCCCTTCTCAACCACTGAAAAGTCTCTAGATAAATGACTAACTTTCAATCTCATGGGAGTAACTTAAAAAATAATATTAACAATCTTTGCCTGAGTACTTATTGTGAGACTGGGTAAATTGTTGGCCCACCTCCCAGGTTGTTGTGAAGAAATCTCCCAGATCAGCTCAGCACCCGGCCTATTATAAATTCTTGATCCATGTTAGCTCCATCATTTAAGAAGACTATAAATACTCCAGCTCTCCAGCTTTCCCTGGCAAAATTCTATATAGAATAACATATGATCTTTCATGTTAATATAAACCCTGACCTGAATAAATCTCTCTTCTACTTTTGTACTTATTTTTCATGTTTCCTTGGGTTGATTGAACAATTAGCTCTAGGGTGGCTTTCTCATATATGGACTGAAGGTTTTCAAAAAGAGTGAAAGGCAAAAGACACTGAGAGGTCCGCAAGAATAAAAGACAACTATGGTAAATGCTATAACATATACAATCCTGCAACAACAGTAATAACAAACAATAATTTGTAAGTAGATACATAGGTAAATATGTATGATAAATAGGTGAGGGAGGTCTTATGGGAGTACAGCTGCTTACATATATAGGTATGGTTGTGGGTATTTCTACATAGGGGGCACAATTACAGAAAGCACATAGGGGGCACAATTATAGAAACTACTTGGACATTGGGACTGAACCATTGGACTTGAAGGCTAAGGACCATAGTCTCAGGGAACAGCTAGGTCAAGATAATGTTCTACATCCTAGTCTGGTAAGTAGTGTCTGGAGTCTTAAAAGCTTGTGAGCAGCTAAGAAGCAACTATTGGTCTCTTCCCGCCTGGAACAAAGGAGAATGAAGAAAACTACATGTGCAAGGAAGGAATTAGTCCAAAGAACTAATGGCACATATGAACCACAGCCTCCTCTAACCTGAAACTAAAAGACCTAGATGGTGCCCGGCTACTGCTATTGACCCCTCTGACCAGGACTACAACAGAAGGTCCCAGATAGAATGGGTAAAAAATGTAGAACAAAATTTAAACTCAAAAAAAAAACAGACTTACTTTTCTGAAAGAGACTAGAAGAACCCCCAAGACTATTGCCTTAAGACAACCTTCTAACTTGAAACTGAAGACACTCCTGGAGGCCACCTTTCAGCCAAATAATAAGCAGGAGTATAAAATAATAACACCCATGAAGAATGTGCTCCTTAGAACAATCAACTGTATGAGACCAAAAGGGCAACATTTGCCCAGAGCCAAAGATAAGAAGGTGGAGAGGGATAAGGAAACCAGACAAATGGAAATGGAGAACCCAGGGAGGAAATGGAGAGAGTGCTAACACATAGCAGGGATTGCAACCAATGTCACAGAACAATTTGTATATGTATTACTGATTGGGAAAAAAAACAAATGAAAGAGAATTGTTGCAACAACAGCTTTTACTACATAAGCCACAGTGATAGAAAACTGGTCTAAATCAAAGGGGAGAAGGGTTTGAGAATAACATTCATTATGGATGACTGAGAATTGAAATGGCTATTTGGTTTAATGATATTAAATAATTTATTTGTAATACCTTATGTTTCCTGTATGAAATTAAATACAAAAAGTCTTATTTTGATTTACGGTCATCTAAATTTTCTTTCTGTGAAAATCATCAGATATATGTATATATATATGGATATATAATTCTGAATATAGTATTAAAATTGTTTTGTGGATAGTTTTCTTGAACTTATCAAGTACTCACATAGTGGTAACCATTTTCCCAAGAGATAGAAATGACTTTAACATGTCGATATATGAAAATCAAAGTACAAAACAGAGCTTAAAAAGATGATTTAGGGAATCTCTATCAAGATTTGATTTTACATTCTTGCTATAGAGATGTACTGGGGGCATTCATTAGCAGGGATGTTTGCTATTTGATGTAAGAATGCATTTTGTGAAATATTTTGACCAAATCATCATTGCTAAATAATTGTGTTTTATGCAGAAACTATAAATTTCCAAACAAAGATGTTTTGGCTTCCCTTCAGTGTGATACATCTGTTCATTTGCTATATGAAGCTGTGACATGGAAGAGAAATGGCTGTCTTGGTTCTGAACAAAATAGTTGCCCTCCTGCATGTATGTAGTGAGTGATATGCCCAATGAGAAATTGTTTCTTGGCATATGTCAATTGTTTGGGTTCTGCTAATGCAGTCCAGGTATTCATTTATTCATTCATGTGTGTTGAGCCCCCTCTAGGTGTCAGGCACTGTGGGATAGGTACACAGAAACCAGTAAATGTAACCCATGTCCTCAGAGATACAACCATCAAATTCTCTCCTTTCTTTGCTACCTTTCTTCTCTCACTTTCACACTCACTCACTCCTGGAAACAATTTACAGAATTCCTTAACTGGAGTGAATAATTAAATGGGGTTTATTAAACTATACCTAAAAATTGAAAACATTAGGTGCTAGATAATAAAGCATAAACAAAAAATGCAATGTTTCTATAGAAGCAAGCAACTTATTTTTTTCAAAACGTGTAACAGTTGAGATCATTTTGTTTGTAAAATTGTTAAAAAAAAGAGGGTGTGTTTCTAGCCATTTTCCTATAAAAATACCCTGTAGAAGTGGCAAAGATTGTTCACAAGGTCACAGTCTTGATTCACATACTCTTTATACGTGAACTTACATTCACACATGGCATTCCATTTTCAGAACACATTTAATAAGCAATATGGCAAAGTTACAGAAATACTTTCAAAGCATGTGCAATCATAATGTACAAATAACTATGGTGCAAATTAGCTGAATTATTCATTGAGGTGCAGTGCCAAACAACATTATCTAGACTTGAATTCCTAACAGGTTTAGTTCATTTTTCAAAAACTAGAATTGACAGTTCCTTATGATGCCCGAGTGCACACAAATCAAGGTCTGTATAATGCTAAAACACTTATGGGAAAAGTAAAATATTCAGCCAGTCATCCCCCAGGTTTCTCTATAGTAGGCCAAACACATCTGGATGAAAATTTTAGGCCAAAACACCCAGTTGATAGACTAAAATGTTGAAGTGAAACCTGGATCCCAGGAATGGTTTTGACAGTTTTATAGAATGTAAATAAAATCCCTTGATTTTATGTATGAGAAAAGAGGCACAGAGAAGTTGAATTACTTACCCAGATTGCATCCCTGACGACAAATAGCCAGGGTAAGACTAGGGCAGTGCCCTTATCTGTACTGAATAACACCATCTCTTTGGTTTGGTTCTTCTAAATAAGAAAGACAGTGGTTTGGGGTAAAAATTTTTTCAAAGTTAAACCAGAGCCATTTTCAAAAAATGTAACAGCAAACTATTTGCAACTAGTATTTCAAGTGTCTCCAAAAGGGAAGCATCTACCTAAAAACGTATTTGATGGGGTGACACCACAATGGTGTGGGACTCAACTGTCATTCTGATTTTGGGGCGTGGGATATTAGATAGTGCCTTCATACACGCCCAGCCCTAAGGCCCTCGCTCCCTCCCTTGCCCTGAGTCTGGGGGTCAACAGGACTCAGTAAAGTTGTTTCTGAGAAGTCCCTGAATTGAAGTGTGGAAAATTATCATTAAAGCTGGCCACCAACAGTGGCTCCACACCCTGTACACACAAGCTGCTCCTCCATCAAGAAATAAAGTTTATTTCCCCTCCCTTGAATCTGGGTGGGCCCTGTGACTTGCTCTGACCCATAGGATATGCAGGAAGTAAAACCGGGCCAGTTTAAGTCTAGCCCTTAAGAAGCACAGTAACTTCCGCCTTCACTATCGTGGGACCCATTCTCCATATTCGCAGGAAGCAAGTTGAGGCTACTGAAGGAAGCATGTTCCCTTAAGCAGCACCAACTTCTAGGCATGTGTGTAAGGGCTTCTAGAAAGTTCCAGACCCAACCGAGCCCCCAGCTGAGAGTGGAGCAGAATCTGACTGTGGAACACCAAGTGGAGCACAACTGCTCAGCTGAGCTCAGCAAACCCTCAGAATTATGAGCTAATGATAAATTGTTGCAGTTTTAAATCACTAATGTTTATTTTGCAACAATTGATATCTGAAACAAGAAGCATCCCAGGGGCAGAGCATCACACACGTATACTATTTTGGGCTACCACAAGAGATGATTTTTACTCTGGGGCTTCTCATTCAGAATCACCAAGCCCCATGAAGGATAGAACCAAGGATTCCCCAAACTATGTTGCAAGCATTCTGGGAGCAGGGTAAGGAAAGACTGTCGCCCAGAAGCTAAGACATTCCGCCATGTAACAAAGATAGGGGAAGAATTCTTTGGTGAAAAAAAAAAAAAACATGTGGAAAATAGAAGAGAAATCTTAGTTAAATTATCCCAGGCATCAACTTGACTCCATATTTGCGATACTACAGGAAATCCCAAATCAATGAAAACTTCCAGCTAGTTCCCAGTTTCTCACCTTTCTTGGTAGAAAGTTAGTTGCAATGGTATCAAAGTCTGTGATGTGTGTCATCTGAAGTTTGATCCCTAAGGAATGTAGGAGACATTACCAACATTAACTGCAGGAAAGCACAGCCTTGTGTCCCTCCTCTGTCTCGTTTCCCCTGGCCACTTCTAATGGTCAGGGCTGAAGAGAGGATTGAGCTAGACACACTGAGCAATGAAGTAAGATTACCATGCGTGCTTAGGTACTTTCTTATGTCCAGTGCCATTTGCCCCCAGCTTCTAGTATATCTTATAGCTCCAATGATTTTTCCTTCCTCAATGGTGTCCTTTTGCAGCTCACTGATTATATAGCAGGCCAAATTTTACAATGGCTACTTATGCAAGTTTTGGAGTACTAGAGATGACATTGAAATGCAATCTATATCAAGCTTAATGTTCCATTTCATAGTCATTTTAAATGGGAAAAACTATATGCCAGTAGTTTCAATAATCTTCAACTCTCGGCTATCCTGTAATGGGATGGTCTTTTCTAATCAGTGAGCAAAGAGCAGATGAACTCATCAAAAAAGAACCCCAGAGACTAGCAGAACTAAACCTTGCCCCCTTCAACACAGTGACCAATAGAAACTCTATTAGCCCTTTATCCAAGGCCCAAGAAAAGACATATGCACAATTCCAAAGAATCTTTTGAGCAAAAAGGGCAACAGGTTTGAGATCCAGTCTTTGACTCATTAAACATCTGTTTGGTAATTCCATTGTACTCTTGTGTGTGGGGAAGAGAGACAATGAGAATTCTATTGAATGAATACTGTCCCAGCTTTTGAAGCTCTTATTAATTGAGGCTGGTCATTTAATACGCTAACAATGAAAGAATATGTTAAGTTCTATAATTCAATTCAGAAAACAGATATTTATCAGTTATGTGACCAGCTTTGTACTGGCACAGGGAATTTAACAAAAAACTCTCTAAAAGATATGGGAATTTCAAACATTTACAACACAGTGTGATACATGCTTAACAGAGGTATGTACAGACTGTTCCAAGTTCACAGGAATGACATCCTTAATTAGTCTGCAGAGAACCAGAAAGTTTTCCCTGAGGAAGGGATAATTGATCTGAGTCGTAAAGGAAGATTTGAAATTGGCTGGTAGAGAATGGAGAAAAGATATCTTGGTAGAGAGTGAACAGTGGAAGAAAGGGCATGTTGTGTGCTGGTCAGCAAACAACTTGGAATGAGCGTGGGGTCTCGCAGGAGATGAGGCTGCCAAAGAGTCAGGAGGCTGACCCCAAAAGTCATCTAATGGTACACTGTAACATTTAGCGTTCATATGAAAGGGATTGGGGGGGTACTTTTAAGCAAAGAGTGAGATGATTTGTTCTGTATTCGATGAATATCATTTTTCCAACAGAGTGGAGAACACATTGAAAGGAATAAAACAGACAACACCAAGAAAAGTCATAAATGAAGATCAGAACTAAGACTGTATTTTTTTTGTGAGAAAGAGGAAAGGACACGCTTGAAACACCGTAATGAAATCTAACTGGCACCAATTGGCAACCGAGATGAGAGAGTGAGAGCAATAGATAGAAAGCTCTCAGCATCTGGCCTGGCAACTGGGGTTGAAACAGCATTCCCAAGTTGGAAAATGTGAAAAAACAAGCTGATGGAGAGTATATGAAGTTGAGGAGTTTCCATGAGCTTGAAGGGAAGTCATCCAAATGGAATTATCAAATGAAATTGGTGGATACAGGTACATTAGTCTCAAGCTCAGAGATGTCTTAGTTTGAGACGCAGAATGGAGAATCATCAGCACATAGAAAGTAAAGATCTGAGCGTGAAAGAAATGACCCACAGAGGCCCAGTGACTTACCCAAGATCAAACCACAGAACCCAAAGGTACTGTTTCAACTCCCAGCTCCCTTTTGGAGTACAAATTCCTTGTTAAAACTTTTCTCATGTGTTCACATAGATTCAATCTTTAATTTTATGTGAAACAATCACTTTCTGGAAATGATTGTTTTTAGTACTACACATATGCAAGTCACAACAATTTTGGACTGGAAAGCAGGGCTGGTGAAGCGGCAAGAGTTATAACCTCCATTTAAGAAAGAAAATACTCTATTAGCCTCTGTACATGTTACATGTTTCAGAGTAGTACAATAATTGCATGGTATATACCCTTAGGAAAGATGGACCTGGGTAATTTTCCTCCATGATTCCAGAATTTAATAGTTGTTACATTCACTTATTGGGAGCACCTGATTCTATTAAAAGGGCAGGAACTGGTAGACTCTTAGCTGTATCTGTGATGAGGATTTAATCTGCCTGGAACCATAGTTATTGCGGGGTATCTTTCCCGTTCTAACAAAAGCTTTGCTTCCTGGTTTTCAAAACTAAGCTCTAACTGTTTCTCTCAGCAGAAACTACCACATAGTAATCAGTCAGCAGCTACTTGTGGATGATGATAATACTGGAATATGTTTATGGTTGAACACTACAGGAAGGTAGTGATTTTCTTCTTTGAATATAGGTTTACCATTGAGTAGCTGATTAATATTCTTGGAGTCAAGCCAATAGAAGTGAATAAGACACACCCATAGTGTCATGGTCAGCTCAGTCCTCCACAGTTTAGAGGAGACAGTGAAAGTGGGGAAGGGATGCCTGGAATGCTTTGGATGCATTTCAAAGAAAATTGCATGGACAGTGTTAAACGGGCAAGAGTGACTTTATTCAAGGCTAAAGCGATAGAGGAGAGAAACCAGAACTAAGTCTCATCTCACCTCCATTGAAACAGGAGGTGGGAAGGTTTTTAAGGACTGGAGTGAGTTAGTGGAATGGTAGTGAAGGATGTTAGAGGAGTTAAGCAGGGTGTGTTGACCACAGGGAGTTATCTCCTGAGTTTACTGTTAAGGCCAGATGGAAATTGTTCCATCTCGATTCTGTGAGGGCAAGGTTGAGAGAGAGCTCAGGGGCCTAGAATCATAAAGAAACATCCCTAAAATTTAATCAGACTGAGGAGGAATCTTAAGGCCATCTAAACCAAACCAAACCCATCTCCACTGAGTTGATTCTGACTCATAGCAACCCTATAGGACAGAGTAGAACTGCCCGATAGGGTTTCCAAGGCTGTAAATCTTTACAGAAGCAGACTGCCACATTTTTCTCCCTTGGAGTGGCTGGTGGGTTCGAATGGCTGACTTTTTGGTTAGCAGCCAACCACTGTGCCACCAGGACTCCGAAGGCCATCTAGGACATGACTAATGTGGAAAAAGAAGGCCTGAGTAAACCATCTTAGAGGTCATCACATATCTAAAGGGCTGTTATATAAAAATATAGAAAATGAACATGTTTTAATTGACCCTAGGAAAGTGTTGTAACGCTAAGAATTCCCCTGCAGAGAAAGAGCTGCCTTCCAGAGCAGTGATTGCATGTTCATCAGGATCATACAAACCACAGCTGGGTGCACCTCTGTGAAGACAAGAATAATACTTGACTTTTTCCCTGACTCCCCAGGGGAGAGCACAACCCTTCATGCCACTAACATCTTGGGCAAGATTATATCCAAAAGATAATGTGCCCTGTGTCAGGATTTTAAAGGGAGAGCTTATACCTACACCTTGCTTTTGTAGAAAGTCAATATTTGTGGTGGAAAGGGATTTGTTGGTTGCTATTAAAAATATTTAAATTCAAGGATGCTCATTATGTTTTCTAAGCTCAAATTTCCTCTATCTCCCTCGGGGAGAAGATCATGTAATAGTATTTTATAAGGAATATTCTACTTGGAATCATAAGATCCAAATTCCAATTAAAGCTCTGTCTCTCATCTTCTGTGGGAGTTGAGGTATAGTCTCTTAAACTCATCTGTAATTTGAGAGTAATTATTCCTGACTTGCATAGTATTTTAAAAACTAAGAGCTATATATATATATATAAAAGTTATTGTTTTCAACAGGTATAAAATATAGGTATAAAATAAACTGATTTGTCCCTCCCAAAGTATGCATGACAGTGAAAAAATACATCTGAGGCACTTACATAATACTAGGAGCCCTGGTGGCTCAGTGGTTAAGCATGCAGCTGCTAACCGAGAGGTCTACCCATCAGTCGCTCTGCGGGAGAAAGATGTGGCAGTCTGCTTCCATGAAGATTTACAGCCTTGGAAACCCTATGGGGCAGTTATACTCTATCCTGTAGGGTTGCTATGAGTCGGAATAGACTTGACAGCATAGGTTTTTTTGAGGGGGTTGCATAATATTGCACAATTTAAGAGAATATACATATGTCTGCCTCCTGGGATCTTAACGTCTGGACTTTAGAGTTTGAAAAGGCTAGAAGGGGAAGGTTTTCCAAATACTTGCACTAATTAAAACCCTTACTGGAGAAGCTGAATCAGTCTTCATATTCCTTTGTCAAGGAATAAAAGAAATAGTATATAAAATTTCATGAAAATAAAGAGGTAAAACCTTTGTCTCTTTAAGAAGAATTAGGACTTTTGGATGAGTAGACCCCAGCTTGGGAAATATGCCAGGGTTTTCACAGAATCTGTGAGATGATTACTGGGGGATTATCCAAGATGTGCAAATAAGATTATGCCTGGAACCAAAAGCAGATGACACAAATCAGTGGTGTTGTGTTTATGTTGATAAGAATTTAGCATCATAGAGAAAGACATATTCCTGGAGATTCTGGTGTAAAATAAAGCCACAGGGTGAGTTACGGAAGAGAACCCATGCTCAGATTATGAGAAAAGAACCAAGGTTCCTATTACTGACAACAACCCAAACACAGACAGAAAAAAGATATTGGCTGGAGGGAGTTTATGCAAAATATTTCAGGGCAATTAAGATAGACGCAGGTAGAAAAACTGTGGAGAGATAGAGTGGTGGTAGAATGATTTAGTAGTGAAACGAAGTCCAGTTATTAGAGCTCCACAGATTTCAGTTTTCAGAAACAAAGTACTGTACAGTCAGTACAAAATTAATAAGCTAGAATCCAATGACAATTGGTTCAATGTTCTTCAAGGTTCTCATTCTTTAAAATATTATTGTTTATATCTTTCAATTCGAAGAGAAATTCAAATGTATATATATTTATTCCATACAAAAAAAATGGAGTAGATCTCTTATCTCTTGTTTTAACACTGTTTAAGATGCTCGACTATGTTGTTATTGTTGTTAGTTGCCATCCCATGTGGTGATCCCATGTACAATGAACCAAACATTGCCCGGCCATTTTCATAATATTTGGCATACTCGAGTCCATTGTTGCAGCCATGTCTATTTTGAGTGCAGCTTAGGGGACTCATCCAACTTAGGGGGCTATCTTCTCGCACTATACCAAACAACATTCATGATCTATGGGTTTTCACTGGCTAATTTTCAGAAGTAGATCACTAGGCCCTTCTGCCTTAGTCTGGAAGCTCCACTGAAACCTGTCTACCATGAATGACCCTGCTAGTATTCGACATACCGGTGGATAACTTCCAGTATCACAGCAACATGCAAGCCACCACACTACAACAAACTGACAGATGGCTTGTGGTGCTTGGCTATAAATGTTAAAGTTTATCATGAGATCTCAGCAATTCAGTCACTTCATCAGGGTCCACTTCTAATTCTAGTTCTTTTGCTATTTCTATCACATCTGCAGTTACTTCCTCCACTGAAGTCTTGAATCCCTCAAAGTCATCCATGAGGGTTGGAATCAACTTCTTCAAAACTTCTATTAATGTTGATATTTTGACCTATTCCTATGAATCATAAATGTTCTTAATGCCATCTAGAATGATGAATCCTTTCCAGAAGATTTTGAATTTACCTTGCCCAGATGGAACAGAGGAATCACTATCTACTGTAGCAATAGCCTTACAAAATGTATTTATTAAATAATAAGATTTGAATTGTCAAAATTACTCCTTGATCCATGGGCTGCAGAATGGATATTGTGTTAGCAGGCATGAAAACAACATTAATCTCCTTGTATATCTCCATCAGACATCTTAGGTGACCAGGTGCATTGTCAATGAGCACTAATATTTTGAAAGGAATCTTTTTTTCCGAGCAGTAGGTCTCAACAGTGTGCTTAAAATATTCAATAAACCATGTTGTAAACAGATGTGCTGTCATCCAGGCTTTGTTGTTCCATTTATAGAGCACAGGCAGAGTAAATTTAGCATAATTCTTAAGGGCTCTAGGATTTTCAGAAAGGGAAATGAGCATTGACTTCATCTTAAAGTCACCAGCTGCATTAGCCCCTAACAAGACAGTCAGCCTGTCCTTTGAAACTTTGAAGTCAGGCATTGATGTATCCTCTCTAACTGTGGAAGTCCTAGATGACAGCTTCTTCCAGTATAAGGCTTCTGTCTACATTGAAAATCTGTTGTTTACTGTTAACCACCTTCATCAATTATCTTAGTTAGATCCTCTGGATAACTTGCTGCAACTTCCACATCAGCACTTACTGCTTCACCTTGCACTTTTATGTCATGGAGACAGCTTCTTTCCTTAAACCTTGTGAACCAACATCCGCTAGCTTCAGACTTTTCTTCTGCGGCTTCCACACCTCGCTGAACCTTCATAGATTGAAGAGAGTTAGGGCCTTGCTCTAAATTAGACTTTGGCTTAAGGGAATGTTGTGGCTGGTTTGATCACCTATCCAGACCACTAAAACTTTCTCCATATCAGCAGAAGGCTGTTTTGCTTGCTTACCATTCGTGTGTTCCCTGGAGTAGCAGTTTTCATTTCTTTCAAGAACTTTTCCTTTGCATTCACAATTTGGCTAACTGCTTGGCTCAAGAGGCTAGCTTTCAGCCTATCTCGACTTTTGACACACCTTCCTCACTAAGCTTAATCCTTTCTAGCTTTTGATTTAAAGTGGGAGACGTGACTCTTCCTTTCACTTGAACACTTAGAGGCCATTGCAGGGTTATTAACTGGCCTAATTTCAATATTGTCATGTCTCAGAGGTTAGGGAGGCCCGAGAAGAGGATGAGAGACAAGGAGCAACTGTCAGTGGAGAAGTAGGAGCGCACACAACATTTATTAAGTTCGCCATCTTATATGGGAGCAGTTCGTGATGCCCCAAAACAATTACAATAGTAACATCAAAGATCACAGATCACAATAACAGATATAATAATAATGAAAAATTTGAAATATTGTGAGAATTACCAAAATGTGACACAGAGACATGAAGTAAGAGCATGCTGTTGGAATGGTGCTGATAGACTTGCTCAATGCACGGTTGCCACAAACTTTCAACTTGTAAAAAATGCAATACCTGTGAATTGCAATAAAGTGAAATGCAATACAACTAGATATGCCTGTAGTAGTAAGTACTATGAAAGCACAGGAGAAGAGAGGTCAAACTTTCCAAAACAGTGAGAATAGCAGTAAAATATGAGGTGATAAAAATTAGATAAGATGGTGAAAATTAGGTAGGTTCATTAGACCCTGGCAGGAGAGCCTGCATATGTAAAGAACTGATACAGTTAAAGAGAGCTGCCTGTTTGTCCTTGGCGAGTACTGTGAAGAGATTTGAGCTAACTGGGTAATATTAGGAAGAAAAGGCATAAAATGAGATTGGAAAATAAGTTCTGTACAATACTAACAAGATTGGAAATGATGAGTAAAGGAAGCATTTTAAGCAGAATATTAATGTAATCAGAATAGTGTTTTAGAAAGAGAAACCTTATAAATGTGTATGGAGAATGGGTTGAGGGATTAGATATCTGGAAGAAAACAAAGCAAACAGGAAATTAGTGTGAAGGTGTGGGTGAGACTTAGCAATATTGGCAGTACAGAAGAAGAAAGCGAATGTATTTGAGAAACATGGCATGAAGAATTGTAAAGGCTTGAGAGAAGGAAGGCGGCAAGAACAATTTCTGAGTTTCTGAAGAGGGTAATTTGATGCAGAGGTGTAACTTTAAAATCTCCTATGCAGGGCCAGGTCTAGGGTGTAGAAATCAGCAAGGTATTCTCTTTGGGTGCAAAACTTAAGACGGCACCAAAAAAGTCAGTAATAAAAGTCCATAAATATTTAATGCAATATTTTAAAAAATAAAAATTAATGCAAAAAAAAATCCATGATGAACAAAACATCAAAATGTTAAATAAAGACAGAGTCAGTATTACTGAATTTCCTTTTGCCTCAGATTTGAATATGGCTTGACGTGGCAATGTTCCTGTGCCTTGTAATATCTCCTACTTGGTACCACGTCTCTTGAAGACAAGTACCATGTAATATCAACTCTATTCTCCCAAAATAGGCAATGTGCTATATTCAAAGAAAGGGTTCCGTAAGTGTGTATTTAACACATAATGGTGCAAGTTAATTTCTTGGGGGAGAAAAAGATTTTCCATCATGAAATCAGCCACATAAGTTTAAAAGCAAACATTCCCAGGGTCCCCTTAAATATTCCCTTTGGATTTTTCACCCAAAAATGCATTTACATTCTGTTGGCTTTTTTAACTCATAGTATTAGCCTTGGAAATGAATGGAAGCTAATTATTTTCTCCCATTTTCTGTGGGTGTAATTTCAGTAGCTATAACCGCAGAAAGTGGAAACAGAGTCCCAGCAGATTACTGCACATGTTGTTACATGTTATTAACATTATTATCTGTGACATATAAGTTAGAAAACTAACACTTAAAGAGTTTCATTAACTTGCTCTGGGTTGTATGCTTAGTGAGTGGCGGTAATAGGACATGAACATAGTTCTGCCCAAATTTTGATATTTCCATTGCTGCCTCTATGATAATATTCCCAAATACATAAAACAGAGAGAAACCAGAACATTGTGAACCATACTGTATTATTTTCTTTAAGTGTAAATATATACTTTTAAGAAGTCTTTAAACTGTAAACAACTAATTTATAATTTTGCTGTATACATCTATGCTATAATGCAATAGAAATCATGAATAAAAAAAGAGAAAGAAAGAAATACCAGCTGGATGCAAATGAAGTGTCTTTTATCCAGGAAATTAATTGTTACCTGAAGTCAAAATAACCAACTATTCAACAGAATTGTTCCAATCAGGAAAAGTAACCATAGCAGCATAATTATTAATTTACACTGTTCCTCACCCCTCTATTTTCATTCTGAAAAGGCAATTTGGTTGAATTATTTGTTTATGTATTTTCCACAACCTGGCTTTCTAATGACCTTAGTTTCTTATTCAAATCAGATACCCTTTCCCCCAACCCCATATATTCTGAAGCAAAATCTCAACATCAAATCTCATTCACATCTGACTTCTTCTTTCCCACAGCTCTGACTGCCTGACTATTATTTTGGTGAGCCTTGATCTTCAGATATATATATGGGAACAGAAAATGTATCCAGATAAAATTTTGGAACATCAACTGATATGATTTTTTGCAGGATTTCTCATTACCCTGTGACTATGCTCTGTTTAACTGCTAGACCATGAGGTACTCCTTGTCTCAAGGAAATGTTTTTCAAAATGAACACCGAAGTAATGAAAATAGGCAAAGATTTGCTTTGGAGTTTTAAAAGATAAAGTTCAGGCATAAGACACAAAGGTTTAGATGTGACCTGTGTGAATCACCTACCAGGAACTGAGAAGGAGCCAGAATGACTTAGAGGATACCAGCATGGATAGGAGGTGATAATGTCCCCTTCCCCACAACAACATCAACTATCCGGAACTTAAATATATCCTCAGCTAAAAGGCTGTGGTGGAGGCTGGGAAGGAGCTCAGTTAACTGAATTTACCTGAGTGACTGAGCATACATCCTCAGTACTAGTGGAAGAGACCTCAAAGGATATTGAGAGCAGATATAGAATAATGTTATACTTCTTACATACCTAAAGTACTAGCCTATGATGTGTATCTGTTATAGTAACAATATCCCTTCAAGGTTATCATGAAGATGAAGTTAGATAAAAAGTGAGATCTGTCTAATCCTTGTCTTGGACAGATGTCTTTAAGTCTGTCTAATGCCATATTTTGTATCCACAGTTGAAACAGTCTCTTTATTATTGGCTCTTGTTTCCAGACTCGTAGCCCTCAAATAAGGTCAGAGTGACATGTACTGACTTTAACCCCCTCTTCTCAATGCCTTTGACTAAGGGATTGGTTGTATCCATGCTATATTAACATAATAGTATAAGAAAGAATAAGCAAAATCTCTTTGTAATGATATATAGAGAGTTCCAGGATATACTTTTAAGTGAAAAAGCAAGGTGTATAACAATGAATATCAAATCCTTCTTGTGTTGCAATGGAAGAAAAAAAATATATACTTATTTATTGATTTTCAAAAAAAAAAAAATTCTGAGTGGAAAAAATAGAAAAAATAAAAGACAGTAACGTGAAGAATTTTTCTGAGTATACCTTTTTTATAGTTTTGAGTTTTCAACTGCATATTTTACATATTCAAAAAATAAATGTAAATTAAAAAGTGAAAAAAAGATAAAATTGAAAACATAATAAACAAATAATTCTACATATAACAGATTAATAATATGACCACATAGAAAAACATTAATTCAATACAATGCTCTGACCATGTAGTCATACATTCTTAGTGGAATATATTTGAAATACAAAAAGAAATGCAAATAAATCCTAAGCCTACCTCAATGATTTTGTTTACAGTAGCATTTGTATTCTAATTTTTTTTTTTTTTAATTGTGATTCAGGTGAAGGCTTACAGAACAAATAGTTTCTCATGAAACAGTAGTACACATGTTGTTTTATGACATTGGTTAACAAC
>NW_004444171.1:2601960-2645082 GCF_000243295.1 Trichechus manatus latirostris | reverse complement strand
GTTACGTGTGAAGCTAAGATGGATATGGGAGAGAGGAGAGAGGAACGGGAGCCAAAAACATACAAACAAACAAAAAAGAATGCTAGGGGAGCTTGCCGTTGGAGTGGAGAGATGACAGACTATGAAATGGAGAAAAACAGAAAGGGAAAGAGGAAGAAAAGAAATGAATGAATAAATAAAAATCAGAAAGTTTAAAGAACAGCAAAGTTCCCAGGGATCCCACTGGTGCAGCTATGAGGTCTGGGGAAGTCACTCTCAGGGGTTGCAGTACAGCCTCTCTAGAAGGCATAGAGGTATACAACACCAGGTATTCAGGGAACAGAAAGAGAAGGAAGATATAGAGAGATGAGAAACTGAGCAATGAAGAAAGACAAAAAGGGAAAAAGAGGGAAAAGAAAACAAAGTAAGTTAAAAGAAAAAAAAGAACAAGAACGGTCCCCCAAAAAAACAGAAAAAAAAAAAAAGAAATGCCATCAGGGATTCCTCTGCACGTCTGTGGAAGCCGAGGGGGAGTCTCCTTGCCACGCAGCTCCACCTGGCCAGAAAGGGCTCCCAACTCAAGAAAAGGAAAAGAAAACAAACAAACAGTTCAAAACAAACAAATAAACAAAAGCCCCGGGATCCCACCAGCACGGCAGCCCAAACCGGGAAGCAGCTCCACACTCGAATGGAGCTCTGTAGCCCCTCAGGAAGAAGCAAAGATGGCGCACAGAGCCAGGTACTCAAGCGAAAGGAGGGGGAGGTGGCGAGAGGCAAGGAGAAATGAAAAGGAGCAGAAAATAAAAAACAGCACTAGCAGCCAACAAATGGCACTCAGAGAGCCAGCTAGTGTTTCTGGACAAGAGACTGTGTCCACGGGAAGCAGAGGGGGCCGAGTGTGGGTGAAGAAGGGTAGAGAGTGGGAAAGGGTATATCACAAATTACCGGAGCTCTACAGCCCCTCAGGAAGAAGCAAAGATGGCGCACGGGGTGAGGTACTGGAGCAAAAGGAGGGGGAGGTGGCGAGAGGCAAGGAAAAATCAAAAGAAGCGGAAAAAAGCAACACTAGCAGCCAACAATGGCACTCAGAAAACCGCCTGTTCGGGTGTGTGAAATCCAAGCATCCAGGTTTCCCGGTCAAGAGATTGTGGCTGCGGGACGCAGAGGAGGCCGAGTTGGTGTGAAGAAGTGGGGGGTGGGGTGGGAAAGCATATATCACAAATTACCGGTTGTTTTGTGTCCCGCTGGAAGCTCCGTGAGGCTGCTTTCTTGTACCCCCTGTTTGCTGGTCTCTGATAGGAGTCCAAGATGGCAGATCCGCGCTGCGTTAGCTGGTAGGGGACCTCTGCATGAATCTCTCCTCGCTCTCCTTTGTCTGTCAGTTTTCTCACTCCATTTGGTGCTTGGCTGAGTTCTTTATCTCTTCATTTGATGTTTTAGGGTTTCAGGATTGTTGTATTCTCTGTTCGGCTTAGTTTTTCAGATCTTTGCTGTGGAGGGACGGCGTGGTGCTTCTGCCTAGAGCACCATTTTGCCCTGTATTGTAATTTTAAAATATGTATATTGTAAGGAAGAATGAAAATTTACCTTCTAAGCTACAACTGTTGGTCTGTATTCACCTGGAGCAACAGAGGAAGAAGGGGAGTCAGGAACAGAAGGAGAATATGGAATAGAAGGAGTGCTTCCGTGAACAGCTGCCTCGTTTGCCATGAGACCAGAAGAACTGGGTAGTTCCTGGCTACCATTACTGAATGTTTGGATCAAAGATTCTATAGAAAAATCCTGATCCAAAAAAGGAGAAAATGCAGAATGGAATTTCAAATTCTAGTGGTATCCACACTTTTTGGATCCACAGAGGTGGGATGAATACCTGAAACTATTGCCCTGAGATAATCTTTAAACCTTAAACCAAAAATATCCCCTGAAGTCTTCTTTAAACCAAACAATAATTTAGCTTAATTAGGAAAAAATGTCTACCTTAATCATTGTGCTCTTTTAAAGATCTATATGGAATCAAATTGACAACAGCATCTCAAAAGGCTATATGGGAAGTTTAGGGGGCAGTGACTTTATGTTAATGGGGAAGGAACAGTTCAAAAAAGCAGGGTGAGAATGGTTGCACAACTTGAAGAATGTAATCAATGTCATTGAATTTTACATGCAGAAATTGCTGAATTGGTGTATGTCCTGTTGTATATATTTTAAACAGCAACAACAACAAAAAATAAGCAAATTATTTAAAAAAAAAACAATGTTATGAAGAACCTAGAACTTTCAGTGTAAAAAAGAGATAGATGTAAAATGAATGAAATCCCACAAAAACACACTACACTGTTAATTTGAATTGGAAATATCAAAATGCACACACCATGTGTATATGTATATGGACATGTATACATATATTTTCCCTAGCTCTGACCATGGAAAGAACCAAGAAGCAGGGTCACTGCAGTACCAGTAAATGCCCCAAGCATGCAGACATTGGTTTCTAAATAGCATTTCCCACTAAAAGGAACCCAATCTGGGCAGAAAAATTATAAACAAAGCTTTGGACATTCTATGCCAGAAATCAAGCAAGTGCTCAAAGATATAAATGAGCATATCTACAGGACAGCCTTTTACTACCTACCTTCTCATATAATACAAACTATAGTTTATAGCATGACCTATAGAATCATCTTATCAAAAATATTTGATTTGAGTCTAATATGGTCTTTAGACTGAACTTCTAGATTACAGTGATATGCATGTAGAGAGGAATAAAGCAACTACAGCAAAATGATGACAATTACTGAATCTAGGTGCTAAATATATATGGGGGTTTTATTGTTCCTTCAACTTTTCTACATTTTTGAAAAAAATTTATAATAAACATTTGGAAAAATAGAGAAATTTCACTGGAATTGCCTCCTGGTGATTTGGGCACATTTTGCTACACAGTAGAAGTTGCTACCTCCTGCTCTGATGTTGTGATAGTGAAAGATGCACTTTGACATCTCAAGTACACCTGTTCCAGCAGCAGGGAGCTGGAAGAGCCTAGGCAGACTTTCTTTCTCATGCTGCAGTTCCAGGTCAACTTTCCACCACCCAGCAGAGAAAGCGTCCTGGCACATATTTCTGAAAGGTTCTTCAATAATGTGTTACAGAACTAGGCTATAGACCCTGACATTTAAAGCCAAAAGAGACTAGATTAGTTAAGTAACGATCCTAAGACTTAAGTGGCCCATCTACAATCCAAATGTTACACCCAGCTCTCTGGTATTTTTCCTTCTCTTGTGTTTGGGAGAGACAATGTATAAACTAAAACAGAAGATATCCAAGTAAATTTACCAAAGTATATATATATTTTTCATCCCTACATCAGTTATCCCTATAAACCATTCTGAGATAGAGGGAACAAACTCGTTAATCTACAAAAGCATATGTGTCTCTCTGTCACGTGGTCTAGGCTAGGATCAAATTTAATAATAATTAAGTCAAGTACTGTTGTTAGAAGCATGAAAATTAAAATATTATGTTAGAAATAGAAATAGAGTGCAGTAACTATCTCACTATCGTTCGAAAATATCACGTTCCTCTCCAAATATGTTCATCTTTCTATATTTCTATCTCAAAACCATACCACATAGTGCTTAGGACACAAACTTGAGTTCTCTCTCCTGCCCTTTCTTGCTATTCTTTTGACTTCCAATTCACTACTAAATTCTGCTGATTCTGTTCATTGTGTTCCCTTGAATTCGGTCCCTATCTCATTCCTATATTTCAAGTTATCATTCTCTCTCACCTGGTCCACTTTCACAGCCTTGAAATGATTCTCCCTTTTACTCACTTCTGCCCTCTCCAACCCAGTCCCCATACTGCCACCTAAGTGATCACTCGAAATCCTAAGCCTTAGCCTTCAATGGATCCTTTTCACCTGCAGGACTAAGGAACTGAGATATAAAAGGATTTTTACAGTCTGGTTCCCTCGTAGCCAGACTCTTTCTCTCCCCATGATGGACATCAATGCTGTAACCACAGTGACTGAACTTCTCCCTCTTCTCTCAAACGCCCTGCTCCTTCATACAGCTCTGCATGTACTCTCTAATCTGATGAAAATGCCTTTCTTATCCTCAAAGATTATTCCCCTACAACATTCAGAATTCACTCAAAATGTCCCTTCCTGGAGTTTGTGTGCCTATAGAAGAATGCTTTCATTTGCAATTAATAATAAACTTATCTCTCTACTTCCCTAAATAGTAACCCTTTTGAAGGCAAGGACTAGCCTTAGTGTATTCTTGACATCTGGTACATTGTTTTAATTCTATTATATTCAACAAATATTTACCTAGTAGGTGGCAGACACCAGGCTAGCCATTGGTGACTGTCAACAAGAATGAATGAAAGAATGATTGAATGAGAAGATACTTCCAAACCTGGCTCATAAAGTCACACTTGGGATCCTCCTGCTTACAATCATAACTGTGGAAAAGAAAGCCTGTAAGCCTAAACTGGAGCCCTGGTGGCACAGTGGTTAAGAGCTACAGCTGCTAACCAAAAGGTCAGCAGTTTGAATCTACCAGCTGCTCCTTGTAAACCCTGTGAAGCAGTTCTACTCTGTCCTATAGGGTCACTATGAGTTGGAGTCAACTCGACAGTAATGGTTTTTTTTAGCCTAAACTGATCTAACAATTAAAGTCCATTTTAAAAAAGGAAAAAAGAAAGCCAAGTACCATACCGTGGCGTTTTGTGAGCACAGCCATGCTGCCACTCTTTTAACAGTCATAGCTGTCACAGCTAGTTTCTGCACTGCATGTGGGATTCACAAGCAGATGCCACAAGTGTAGCAGTAAATGAAGATCTGGAATCAATGCACTTAGTGTTAAATGGCTGCAAAACTACTCCAATTGAATGTTTCTTTTCCCAAAAGAAAACCTTCTCTTTTGCAACAATGTTGCCTTGCAAAGATATGATGTTTCCTTCAAGAATACAGAAAATGAAAAATGTGCTTGTCGTATGAACAAACACAACGGGCATTGCAGATTCAGAAGTATAGCCCTTTTTGGACATGTTTCTCCTGCTATATCCCTTCCTTCCTGCAGTGTCTTGGGCAAAGCTATTATTTTCTTGATTCTTGCCAGCATATGTTGGAATTTTATTCCTACTTTTCCCCTCACACCATCCAACTGGCATTCTACCAAGTCAGCACTTCCCACTGATTTCTTTGGATATTTCCTTTACATTATCATATTCAGAGTAGTTTGCTAGAAGGCCTTGTATTGTAGGAGATATGAGTTGGAAAAGACAGACCACAAAATTATTCAATAAAAGCTAAATGATAGTTTCTATATTTATTTCAATTCAAAGCAACAACAACAGAAAAAAAAAAAATTTAAGTCCCTACTATGTACATAAGGAGCCCTGGTGGTGCAGTGGTTAACAGCTCGGCTGCTAACCAAAACGTCAGCAGTTTGAATCCACCATCTGCTCCTTGGAAACCCTGTAGGGTTGATATGAGTCGGAATCAACTCAAGAGCAATGGGTTTGTTTTTTGTTTTGTTTTGTTTTAATACATAAAGGACCCCTGGTGGTGCTGTGGTTAAGAGGTCAGGTACTAACCGATAGGTCAGTGGTTCGAACCCACCAGCGGCTCCATGGGAGAAAGATGTGGGAGTCTGCCTCTGTAAAGATTGCAGCCTTGGAAACACTATGGGGCAGTTCTACTCTGTCCTATATGTGGGGTGGTTACGTATCAGAATTGACTCAATGGCAAGGGGTACTCTGTACAAAACATAATGCCAGTACCTGTGAGAACTAAAAAAGAAACAACAGCCAGCCCTTTACCACCCCTGCCCCCAGATGACCACACACTATTAGCAAAATAGGAAGGACAGAGAGAGAGATGCTTTAGATAGATGAAAAACTGGATAGATGGACAAGCAGCTCTGATACAAAGCAGAACTCAAAAAAGTATCAAATATATAATTACAATCAAGTAGAGGGGAGATAGAATTAACTCAGCAAGGAATAATTACAGAAAGCTTTTGAGACTGGAAATGTCCTGGGTTTTGTGCTTCCCCATGTGTAACTTAACATGACCTATGCTATGGAATTAGTCTCAACATAAAGCAGACAACTGTGATTAGAAGCCCTGGTTCTTAAATGCATAGAGCAATCTGGTATTTTAGAGATGCTCAGAGGCCACAGCCCTGTTCAAACTGTAGAATTATCCAACCATTGCATAAAGACAGTTAACAGAAAATCTAATACTCTTCTCTAATTTGAAAATAACAAAGCAATTATCAGAAACAATGAGTTTAAAATAAGCTTTTTTGTCTAGTTTCACCTTGTTTTGTTCTCCAAGGGCATGGAAACAACTTGAAACATCTGAAAACATAGGCCTAATAGCCATAATAAGACCCAACTAACTGTGTAGTCCAGTACTGAGACTAGAAATCTTGGACGCTCAAGCCAAGGTTTTTGTGAATCTTATGTTTTGAGGTTAGCCTAATCCTTGTTCCCATATCATGCCCTCACCTTTCTGCCTACTCACAACCTGTCAGGCTCTGAATCAACCCAGTCCAGGTTGGGAAGATTTAAGGAAAATTACTATCGCAGCTGAGAACTAGTAACCAGTCAATTTCTTGGCCTCACTCTTCATAAATGAATTTCAAGGAGGTCTCATTCATAAATGAACTTTAAGTAGGAAGCAACAGAAAATTGAAGAGGGATTCCAAATTCTGAAAGCTGAGTGACAACTACAATATGTCTAGGACAGAAAAGGACAAAAGTAAGAGGCTAATGTGGGCAGAAAAGCAAACAGAGCTCCAACTCTAATAAGCCGTGCCTAGACAATAATCTGTTCTTTACTACAAAAATATTTTTATTAATAATAACATAATAAAAGGTTTTTTAAATGCCTATTAAGTTCTACCTATTATTTTCTTAATCCTTCAAGGAAAGCATGATTAAGCCCATCTTCCATATGAGAAACACCGAGGTCTGAAAACAGAGTTTAAGTCATATGCCAGAAGTCACAGCAAAGGGTAGAGCAAGGATCTAACCTCAGATCTACTTGACTCCAAAGTTTTTTCTCTTTCTCTTACGAAACTCTGCATTTTATGAAATGATGCGTAGGTATGCACGTGCATACAGGTATATGTATCTTTATGCGCATGTGCATATACATTTGTGTTTCAATTCGTGTGTTGATATATGAATATAAACCAAACCCAGGCAAACTATTTGCATAGATATTTATAATTATACAGAATAACGATTAAGATACCAAAAACCAAAAAAGCGGTTGTGGTCAAGTCAATTTTGACTCATAGCATAGAGCTGCCCCGTAGGATTTCCAAGAAGCAGCTGGTGGATTCAAACTGCTGATCTTTTGGTCAGCAGCCAATCACTTAACCACTACACCATCAGGGTTCCAATTGTTAAGATAGCAGGATATAAAGCCAGACTACCTGTTTCTGCCACTTACTAGTTATGCTAGCTTGGGCAAGTCCTTTAGATTCTTTATGACTCAGCTTCTTCATCAGTAACATGAAGATAATAACAGCACCAGTCTCACAGGGTTTTCTCAATGAGTTAATGAATCTAAAGTCCTGAGAGAATTTCCTGGCACATTATATCCCTGTATAATCGAGCTATTATTATCATCATTTTTATTATTATTATGTTTCATTAGAAACTAGTTTTTTCTTTCATCATAGTTATTATTATCATTGTTCAGTTACTTATATTTAATTTTCTATTTTATTTTCCATAAGAAAAGAAACTCCAGCAGGTTTTGTAAACTAAATTTATCTGAAGCAATGATGGATTCAACTACCTGCCAAAAGAGAAAGCTCTGTTATGGTGCCCAGAACAAGACCTCTTCACAATTGGAAGACACTCCAATATGGCAACACAAGTGACATAGTGCCATGAGGTGATGTTATTGTGTTACTATTATTATTAGTTTTTTGTTCACCAAAGAATGGTGGTCGTCACATGGAAGACGATGGTCTGTCCTCATGGAGTCCACCATGGTCATCTCAGCACGTGTCACTGTCTCTTCCCAAACCACCTGGCCAGACTCACAGCTGACCCCCAGCAGCCGCAGGCCCCTGAGGTGAGTTTGAATGATACAAACTCTCTTATATATATGATCCCCAAGCCTAGTCCATCGTCTTTTCTCTCCAGCTCATAAAACCTTGCCAAACCTATTTTCTACTCAATTAACTATTTACTATTTTCAGTTTTCCAATAATCCAACACAGCTCAACAGCCTCCTCTCAATATTTTTCCACATCTGCATCCGAACAGTGGGATCCCTGGCAAAATGAGAAGGATTTGCTAAAAACTCAACAATGAATTGATTTTAGCTTTACTTTAGAATAAGTCTCGGCCATCTGAAAAACATATTCTAAACAAAAAGTGGGTTTTGTCGTTTTAAGAATGAAAACCATTTTTACATGGAGCAACCAGATCCAGGTGTTTAGAGGAGTGGCTGAGCACAGCACAATGCAAATAAAGACCATTAGCTCAGGTACACACTCTAATCTGCCCTAAAGCCCAAAGACTTCCTGTGGAAAGACTGACTTGATGTTTTCTTTTGGTAATAAGCATATGGTTGTCTGGGGAGGTATTAGAAGTCTATTCTCAATGTGCACATATAAAGGCATGTGTTTACACAAATGGACACACATGCACGTGCCCACATATTCATGCACAGACACATATGTGTGCACACCATTTAGGGAAGAACAGTAGAACCTACGCCCTTCCTTGCCTTCCCACAGTGATTTCCTAGGACATGCTGCTTATAGACAGTTCATTATCACCCCAAGTCACCTTTTCTCCTCCTGCAATCTTCTCTGTAGTAATCGTAGAAAAAGTTTCAAAGACAATTTGCACATCTTTCTTGCAGGCCAAAATTATTAATAGGTTGAATCATATAAAATTGCAATTTTTGTAGCTAAAAATAGTGGAAAATAAGCAATTTCAGATGATTCGACCTAATATGTTGCTTACTTTTATTTATTGAAATATAATTTATGTACAGTAAAAAGCACAGCTCTTTAAGTATATATAACATTTGATAAGTTTTAATCTGTGCAGCTAGGATACAAGCCAGTATATAAAACGTTTCCATCACCTCAGAAAATTTCTTCATGCCTTTTCCAGTCAATGCCCCTGCCCTCCACAACCACCATCCCAATTTTTATCAACATAGATTTGCTTGCTTGTTCTCGGACTTCGTATAAACAAAATAATATAGATTCTTTATGTTCAGCTTCTTTCCTTCAGCGTGCTTCTGAGATTCATCAATGTTGTATGTCTCAGGGGTCATTTCTGTGTATTACTAACTAGTATGTTATTGTTTGAATGTACCATTGTTTCTTTATCGTCCTATCAATGGATCTCTGGATTGTTCATAGCTTGGGAATATTATGAAAAAAAAAGCTGCTATGAACATGCTTGAATAGATCTTTGTGTAGACATATGCTTTCATTTCTCTTGGGCAAATGTCTAGGCACACAACTGGTGAGAAGTTAATCAAGTAACTGCCTGTTTACCATAGTGGTTGCCCAGTTTTTCAAAGTGGCTTTACTATTCTCACTAGCAGTGTATTCAAATTGCAATTGGTGCACATCCTCACCAACATTAAGTATTGTCCGTTCATAATTACAGTCATTGTAGAGTGCGTGAAAGGGGCCCTGGTGGCAAAACAGTTAAGTGCTCGGCTAGAAACCTAAAGACTGGCGGCCTGAAGGAGAGAAGACCTGGAGATTTGCTCCCATAAAGATGACAGCGTAGAAAACCCTAGGGGATAGTTTCTACTCTATGAGTCAAAACTGACTTGACAGCCCCTAACAACAAGTGTATGTGAACTGGTATCCTACTGTATTTCCTTCATGAATAATGATACTGAGTACTACTTAAATGTATATTGGCCATTTGTATTTATTCTTTTGTAAAGTGTCTGCTCAGGACTTTTATATATTATTATCCAGTTGTCTTTGAGTTATTGATTTGTATGAGCTCTTTGGAGATTTGGCATACAAGTCTTTTGTCTGATGTATGTATGGTGAATATTTTCTCCAAGTCTGTGTCAAGCCTTGCTTCCCCTGCCCCATTTTCTCTCTCTTCTCCTTTTGAACTCCAAATACATATGTGTTAGATCATTTGATATCGTCACACAAGTCATTGAACTCTATACAGTTTTTAAAATCTTTATTTCTGTCTGGCTTCCATTTGGGTAATTTCTATTAATCTATCTTAAGTTCACCTATGTATCTTCTTCTATACCCAACCTGTCATTAAACTCGTGAAATCAATGATTTTTTGTGGTTGTTGTTGATTTCAGATTCTGTGTTCTGCCATTTCCATTTGGTTCTGTTTCAGAAGTTCTATTTTTCTCTTGTCATAGCCTACCTCTTCATTAATTATATACTAAGTTTACTTAAAATTATTTATCTACCTAAAACATTTTTAAGCCCTTGTCTACTAATACCAACATCTGGGTCATCCGTGGGTCTGCTTCTATTTATACTCTGGTTCTTTTAATTATGGTTCATCATCTTTTCCTGTTGTTCCTCATGTCTTGTATTTCGAAGAATTTTATTCCAGACATTGTTTCTATAAGAACAGTAAAGTCTGGGGTATCGTTTTATTTGCTGTCTTTTTGTTGTTTTGTTTTAGAATTCAAGTTCTTCCCTCTCTTATCTAGTTTTGATGAGGGCTTGATTATTCACCTTCCTTCAGACTTGAGTTCACCTGCAGCTAAGTCACAGCTTTAATAAGACGGTTGTTAAACCACCAAATTCTGCTGGAGGATTTATTTTATACCTGAACCAGGAGAATGCAGCATTACATTTTAAAAGTTTTGATTTACGTTTGTAATCAGCATAGGCAGGCCCCAGAATCCAAGCACCATGAGAATGCAAGAGACTGCACACATTTTCTCTGCTTTCCAGCCCTCCCTCACTGCCACTTCCTTGGCAAAATTTGGTTGGGGTAAGGGTGGAGACTAAGCAATATGGTTTTACTTCTGTGGCTTGTTCCAGATTCCAATATGTCCTTTCATCCCTAGCTGTTGTTAAGCAATAATCAGGATTCCCTTCATCCCTGAAAAAAATCTCTCCATCTGTAGCAGACCCATTCCTTTGCCTTCCTGCACCCAGATCAGATGCTTGCCCCATGTAAATAAGCCACCATTGCTCTTGGCTGAGATATGAAGTCAGTTCACCTAAGTGTCCCTGTATTTACAACTTTCTGAGTGTTCTACAATATTAATTTTTATCTTATCAATTTATTGTTGTTATCATGGGAACAAAAGTCTCATTGTTCTGTATCCTAACTTGAAGCAGAAGCCTGGTTCAAACTAATATTTAACCATAATTATCACACAAATGCGAATGAATTTAAGGGTTGGCCATTATTTTGCACTCACATCCAAGTGGTTACTGATCTTGGTAACAGCAGCTGTCATTTATATACACTATACATAACAAGAGAGAGAGAAAACCAAAACCAAACCTGTTGCCACTGAGTCAATTCTGATTGTTAGCGACACGATAGGACAGGGTAGAACTGCCCCATAGGGTTTCCAAGGCTGTAAATCTTTACAGAAGCAGACTGCCACATCTTTCTCCTGCAGAGCAGCTGGTGGACTCAAACCACTGACCTTTTGGTTACCAGTCAAGTGCTTAACCATTTTGCCACCAGGACTGCTTTGAGAGAGGGAGAGGTGTGTTTTAATACTTACATCAACCCAGTAAGGCAGGTACTATGGTTTCATTGTGTTTTCTATTTTAAGATGAAGCATTTTGAGCAAAGATTCTGTAGAAGAATCCTGATCAAAAGTGGGATAATGCAAAACAGAATTTCAAATTATCATGGACTCGAGACTTTCTGGAGCCATGGAAGCTGGAGGAAACTCTGAAACTATTGTCCTGAGACAATCTTTAAATCTTAAACCAAACATATCCCCTGAAGTCTTCTTAAAACCAAACAATAGTTTAGCTTAACTAGTAAAGAATGTCTGCCTTGAACATTGTACTCTTCAATATCTATATGGGATCAAACAGACAACAGTGACTCAAAAGGCTAGATAGAAAACTTAGGGGACAATGAGTTTATGTTAATTGGGGAGGAACAACTCAGAAAAGGAGGTGAGAATGGTCTCACAACTTGAAGAATGTAATCAATGTCACTAAATTGTACATGAAGAAACTCTTGAATCGGTAGAAGTTTTGCTGTGTGTATTCTCTACAACAACAACATAAATAAAAATTTTAAAAATATGAAGCAGAGTTTAAATTTGATGAAAAGTCCTACAGGCATCCTGGTCAGAGTCCAAACAACACTATATTGCCTCTCTTAGTCTAGATTTACTATTATGAATTTATCACATTGCTTGCATACTGTAGACACCACAAATCTTTCTCTAATTTACTTTGTCAGTCGACCCTCAGTCACTCTTTTATTTTTCTATAGAGATTTTTAGGGTAATGACTGTGAGTTACATAAAATACTACTTACTTGTTATATTCTAATTATCATCCCATATTTGTTGCTAATATTACCTTTACCTTTTTTTTTTTTTTTTGCCACTCTTGTTATTTTCATTAAAAAGATTTATTCATTAATAAACCTTTGGTTTTGATTTTTGTTCTACTCGTTCTACATTCCTTAGAAAATATTCTTATGCCCAGACTGGCTTTTTGTTATCAATAATTATCATTTCACTCTCTCCCATCATTTCTGTCCTTCAATTCATTCTCTGTTCTTTAAGAACCGTCTAATTAAATTTCTCCATATATCAAAGATTTGATTTCAGCTTTGTGAGTTTTGCTGCTTGTTGCTTCAAATGTGGGCATTATTCTTATATTCCATTTAATTGAGATTCATAAAATTGTTTCTGCACCTGACTAAATCGGAACCCTTAAATTAAGGAGCTGAGAGCAGGAGAAGCATGATTTCCATACATGAAGTAAGAACCATCAAAAGAAGGTAAGCAGAAGAAAAATAATGAAGCAGGAATGTGATAGGGCAAGAGTGCTGCAGGGATGCTGAACTTTCCAATTACAAATTAGATTCCTTTCTTGAGTCCCAGCTGCTTGCCTGAATATATATTCTGTCCTAAAATAAGCTTCCTTTTCTTACTTAAACAAGCTCAAGTTGGTTTCTGTTATATCCAATCAAAAGCAAGTTAAATAATGCCAAAATTGTGGACTGCTAAATTTTTAACGTTGGCAAGTATTTATCTCTTTTAGCTTCTTGTGTATTGAGAGTTTCAGGAGTCTTTTCCTGATTACTTTGTTGTTGTTGTTGTTGTGAGTTGCCGTTGAGTCAATGACAACTCATGGAGACCACAAGTGGGCAAAATGGCCCTGTTCTGTAGGGTTTTGAAGGATATGGCCTTTCAGAAGCAGATATCCAGACCTTTCTTCCAAGGTGCCTCTGGGTGGGTTTGAATCACCAATCTTTCAGCTAGTAGTTGAATGCTTAACCATTTTTGCCACCCAGAGACTCTTACATATGCTAACTTAATAGTAGACTACCTTTAGTTTAAGGAAATCAAACTCATATGTGTTTGAGAAAATACACACATGTACATACGTACACACACAGTCTCAGTATATTCCAATTATTTTCAAGGAGATAGCCAAAGATGTCTCTGTGGCAAATTTTGATTTAGGAAAAAAAAAAAAAAGTTGGTCAAAACAGAAATTGGAAGAAAAAATTAATTGGTTGAAAATTAATATCTTCAGTTCCTGGATTTTTGTGATTTTGATCATTTTTATGTGTAATTGCTGATTTTATTGAGCCATGAGACAGTTTTTCAAATTTTAATTTTTAAATTATTTTACCCACTCTAAGTCCTGTTTTCAATCAAGTACCTAAAGCTATGTCTAATAACATTCAGAAATAATTTCCTAAGTATTTCTGAAAATCTTTATAGAAAATTGACTCCAATCTGAGGCAGTATTCCTGCATTGATCTCAAAACCAAGACTATTAATTCCTGAAAAAGTTCTATTTCTTCTATTCATGCACCCAGATCTGCCGAAAATGTACATTTTGCCTTAGATACCGTTTTAGCTAGCTAGTGCTGCTATAACAGAAATACCACAAGTGGATGGCTTTAACAAAAAGAAATTTATTCTCTCACAGTCTAGGAAGCTAGAAGTTCAAATTCAGGGCACCTGCTCCAGCAGAAGGCTTGCTCTCTCTGTAGGCTCTGCAGGGAGGTCCTTCTCATCAATCTTCCCCTGGGCTAGGACCTTCTCAGCCCAGGGACCCTGGGTACAAAGGATGTGCTCACTCCTAGCTCTTCCTTCTTGGTGGCATGAGGTCTCTACTCTCTGCTCACTTCCCGCTTTTATATCTCAAAAGAGATTGACTCAAGGTATAACCTACTTCTGTAGATTGAGTCCTGCCTCATTAACATAACTGCCTCTAATCCTGCATCATTAACATCATAAAGTTTAGGATTTACAACACATAGGAAAATCACATCAGATCACAAAATGGTGGACAACCACACAATACTGGGAATCTATGGCCTAGCCAAGCTGACATACATTTTGGGGAACACAATTCAATCCATAACAGATACTGACCATTTTCCTGAGATGATGGGTCATTTTCAAGTACCAGTAGAGTTATTGATTTACCTTTGATCAGTCAGCACATATCATTAGGGAGCTATTGTATGCTAGGCACAGACTCATGTAGGATCTGATGGACTATCTAATATGATAAGATCAGAATGATGCCTGAAACCTTCAAGATAGGGCAAGGTGGGGTATGGAGTATTAACAGTAATAAATAATTCTGGCTGATGAGGTGTATTCACAAAAGTTAGCATGGATCATTAATCAATAAATTATAAAATAGCTCCTGACTGTACAAATCTGCAGCAACTTTATTTGAAGGGAGAACTTTATTTGAAAGGGGAAAATTAGGAAGATATGGATTGAATCAATGAACTGTCATTATTCATATACGCTGATTATCCCAAAGATCCTTGAGCAGATTTTTAGAAGAGCAGAAAAGGTGTTGTTAGCTTTATCCATGTGGGGAGTTTGGGGAGAATAATATTTATCAATCTTGTAGAGAACATATGCCCATCAGCCACAGTGAGCTGAAGGAGGCATACACAGCATCTGTTATCCACTCAGAGGTCTTACACTGGAGTCCATAGATGAGCTTCAGGGGGTCCATGAACCCCCAGAAATTGTATGCAAACATTTTGTGTGTGTGTGTGTGTGTGTGTGTGTGTGTGTGTGCATTCATACCAGAAGAGCCACGGCTTCCGTTAGCTGCTCAGATGATTTACATAAACCAGAGGAGTATAACAGGATAAGCAGCAGGTAACTGTTCCAAGAACTTGCTTCCATCTGTACAAGTTCCCTACTTCTCCCAGTGAACAGATATCAATATACACTCAGAGAAAAGAGAGAGAGAGGAAAAAAAGAAAGAAAGAGAGAGAGGTACAGATCTCACTCTGAGCTAGTAAAAGATGACCAAGGAGCCCCAGGCCTCTGTGTCTTCACAGTCTGGCTCTTGGTGAGGCAGAACAGACCCCAATAACTGGCAGAGGAAGTTTTTTTAGGTTGACACATATTTGAGACATATCACTAGTTTCCCTTTATATAACAGAAAGATGCTAGATCTTTCCATATTTTATTTTGACACACAATATCTGTTTAATTTATTAAATTGTCATCAACTAATGGATAATAATTGAAATTCAACAGCTGTATCACAGAAATAATAGAGAAAATTTTCAAAATCTATAGTATTTTCATTTTTATCATAGCAGACTTAGGGACTCATATTCTGACTCTGTGACATTTTAATAACATTTCACCAATGCTGATTCCTCCCTGCTTCCCAGCTCCCCCACAATTTCTCACATTCCCTCTTCCTTCACCTTTGCCCTCTAGGGCAAAAAAAAGGCCAAAATCTTTTGGCTTCCTTCACTTAGAAAAGGGTAAGATTGCAAACAGATCATATATAAAATGCTTTAAGCGTACAACTCAAGGCCCCAGAAGAGAATGTGTTTTTGTCAAATCAGAACGAAGTGGTAAATCATCATAGAAGGAAAGGTCAGCAGCATCCTTAACAGTGGACTCCAAATGCTGGCTCCCTAATTGGACCATTTAGCTCCCAGCCCTGTGACAAGGGATGCGCATGTGCAGTTCTGAGACCTTGCAACAACTCAAATGATCAGGTGGCTTAAAAAAATGAAAGATTCTGTTAATTAGTGCTAATTGATTCCACCTGGCGTGCCTTTACATTTAACCATCTACAGGCTGCTCTCTCTCTCGGGAGTGACAAGCGGTTTGACTGTTTGGTAGGTAGCAAAAAAGACGTGAATGTACTAGGGAGAAAAGTTCGTAATTTTAACAAGAAGAAATCAGTGCCTGCAGACTTTGTGTGGAACTCAGGGTCCCTGAATTTCACTGTCATTCATCAGGACAATTTCTCCATGCACAATCAAGTATCCATTTCTGAAAGGAAAGGGGAACTACAGAATTTATAAAGAAGCCTCAGCCACCTTAGTCTTTGATTATTAGGCCATGCTGTTTCTCGGGAAAACAAATGCATATGTTATGAATATCATAGATGATTATGCATTATATATCTTTTATCCAGAACATAATATTTTTAAAGTAACAGTTCAATACATGTTATAACCACAATCCAAGTTTCTCCCTTCTAGATGACTGCAGGCATATGTACCAAATTCTATCGTCTTTTTTCTAATTCTCACATTCATTAAGATCAGTTTTGCTTCCAGCAATATATTTCACTTGAGTGGAATGAATTTTGTGTGTTTGGTAAATGTATCCCTCTAGCATGACTAGGGAGTACTTGAAGAGAGCATCCTAAGTGAATAGCATTTAAATAGATGGTCTAGAGAAAATTACTGTGGAAACGAGTTCCCATACTTAGAACATTTAAAGAAGCTTAAGATGAGCCCCTCAGGTTGGAAGGCACTCAAAATATGACGGGGGAAGAACTGGACACGGATGGAGTAAAGCTTTTGAGACCTTCATTTGCTAATGTGGCATGATTCCTAATGAGAAGAAACAGCTGCAAATATCCATTACTAACTGGAACATGGAATGTATAAAGTATGAATCCAGAAAAATTGGAAGTCGTCAAAAATGAAATGGAATGCTTGAAGATCAATATCCTAGGCATTAACTCATTGCCATCAACTTGACTCTGACTAATAGCGACCCTGTAAGGCAGAGTAGAGCTGCCCCATAGGGTTTCACAGGCTGTATTCTTTACGGAAGCAGGCTGCCACATCTTTCTCCTGTGGGGTGGCTGGTGAACTCAAACCCCCAACCTTTCTGGTAGCAACCGGGCACTTAACCACTTCATTACCAAGTCGTTAGTGAACTGAAATGGACTAGTAGTCACAGTTTTGAATTGGACAACCATAGGGTTTACAATGCCAGGAATGAAAAATTGAAGAGGAACGACGTCACGTTCATTGTCAAAAAGAACATTTCAAGATCTATGTCAGTGACATGGGCATCACTAGGGGATTGCAGGGGGTGTGGACCACACCTGGTGACTCTGTCAGAGGGAGTGACACCAAAATGACTGTCTATAAAATTTTTGTGTGGTGTTTCATCAGAAATTTATTATTTTTGTAAAAATATCCCTGTAGTTAGTTATAACAACAAAAACATTTTTCATAAACCTAGCTTACATGTATCATTATACCTACAAGGATAAAACTCTGTGCTAATTTACTTTTTGAACTTTCTAATGCCTGCTGGTCAGAGTTGTCATTATTCCCCAAGTACAAAGATGCTTGGAATCACATAGTTTCGTCTGCATGCGCTTTTAAGCACGTGTTGTTGCTGGTGTTCTATTGTCAAATTTAAGGTATTTTAACTACAAAATTATGGTAATTAGTATTTGTGAACCTACATAAAAACTTTTTTTGAGAATGAAGTAGTTATTAAAGGAAAAGAAGGAGTGATATACAGGAATTGTGATTTACAAGTGATATTAGCACAAACAACATTACTAAGGATTCCTTATGGTCTGGTACAGGAGAAGGTCCATGGCGGGTGTGGCACCATGAGTTACCACACTAGGTGACAGGAACCCTAGTGACGCCACTGGCCAGTGATAAATGACATCCATACGCCTCAAGGAAGACAAGCTAATTATTCAAATTTACACACCAACCACTCATGCCAAAGATGAAGAAATTGAAGATTTTTACCAACTTCTGCAATCTGAAATTGATCAAACATGCAATCAAGATGCATTAATAATTACTGATGGTTAGAATGTGAAAGTTGGAAACAGAAGATGGCTCAGTTGTTGGAAAATATGGCCTTGGTGATAGAAACAACCCCAGAGATTCCATGATAGAATTGTGAAAGACCAACGATCTATGCATTGTAAATACCTTTTTTTTTTTAACAACATAAACAGAGATTATACACGTGGACTTTGCCATATGGAATACACAGGACTACATCAGCGGAAAGAGACAATGGAGAAGCTCAATGTCATCAGTCAGAAAAAGGCCAGGTACCGATTGCTGAACCGATAATCAATAGCTCCTCTTCTGGTTCAAGTTGAAGTTGAAGAAAATTAAAGTCAGTCCACAAGAGCCAAAATACAACCTTGAGTATATCACATCTGAATTTAGAGACCATCTCAAGAATAGATTTGACACATTGAACACTAATGAAAGAAGACCAGACAAGCTGTGGAATGACCAGGTAAGACTGCAGAGTGGGTACGAGTCTAACTCCTGCTCTCCTAGATCACCAGTGAAAATAACAGAATATAAAAACAGAGAAGACCCTTATCATTGCTGGAAACTAAAGAAGTTAGACAGTCCACTCAAGGATCCTTAAGAAATTTCTGCTGCAAATGGTGCAGACAGGGTAGAACTGAAGTAACAGGAAAAAAGCTTTCCTGGGAAGGAAATAAAGGAGACGGAGCAAAAGACCACTAATACCCCCACTTAGAAGGGGCAAGAACAGGAAGTAAGGAGTATTTGTAATACATCTGGACCCAGGAGTAATTTGGAAAGCCCTCAGTTGGGGCTGCACCAAGATTAGACCTGGAATGGTGGAAGCCCCACTGTCTGCTCACACATCATTATGATGACTGCACAAGGAAATGATTAGAGATCATTTTCCTACCTAACTTTGTTGTACCATACCAAGGATACACACACACAACAGAAATGAAGATTCTGAACTGAAAATTAAATTTAGAGTAAATTTAAATATTTCCCTATCAACACCGATCTAGAGAATCCATCTGCTTAAGCCCCTGTTTGACAAGCATGGACTGTCTTCTCTAAGAATATGTCTGCCTGCATTGCACACACAGTGCCTCAGACTTCCAAGCAGCAATAAAACTGCTAGGAATGAAGACTTCACCCAGTGGTTGAACCACTCCACGAGTGCTACGTTCATCCAGTACGATCAGGCCATACCCATGAGACGTGTACCCAGTGTTGGCAAAGTGAGAGTCATTATTATTATTTATGTGAAGAAAATGGTAAACAATAGGAAAAAATTACTTATTGTAAACTGGTCCTGTTCCCCTACACATAACCACTTTGCAGGAGAGGAACCTACTGACATCTCTAAGAGGGAATCCCAGCTTACCTTTCCCACAAATTACCCGTGTCTATTCTTATGTCACTGGTCAGGCACATGGTGATTCAGGTCTGATGCTGTGTTCATGATACCACTACCTCTGGCTCCTGCCACACTGCTTGGATCCCCAACTTTCTCTACTCTGTAGCTGGGCCTCACTAGGCCTTGCTTTGCTAACTCTGTCTCCTGGGCCTTTCTAGGCCTCTTGCCACCAGCTCCTGCCTGCCACACTGCCTGGGTTGTGCAGCTCCACCTGCACTGCCTGGCAGAGGCATTGCAGCCCCTGCACAGGGTACACTCAGGTCTCAGCCCTGCTTGGCAACTGTTACAGCTCTCAGCAGTAGGTGCACCATCTGCCCTGCTCAGATGCCACCTGCACAAGCCTCAACTTTGGCTGCTTCTACTATTGGGGTTGTCCAGATACATCAGTGACCTTCTATCCAGAGGTGCCCAGCTCTCTCCATGGGCCAACAAGCCCACCACAGTCATTTTTCATGGTATTCAATGTTATATTCCTTGATCATATTACAGCTCCTTTATTTGAGTCTAGGAGGTTCTCAGCACAGGGATCCTGAGTTCCAAGGATGTGCTTAGCTCAAAACACTTGATGGTCATGAGATCCCAAAAAGCCTGTATAAGATTGGTCCCTTGCATAATGAAACTCCATGTCAATCTCAAGGTATGGCCTTACCAGCAAGACCACAAACCAACCAATACCTTAGGTGTACTACAAATCACTCAGTCCTACTGAGTGAATTATAAGTCACTTACTGCAAGACTGTGGCCCAACCAATCATTTGGGGAGAATTAAAAACCCAAGGCCAGAAAGGCCATATAAGAGAAACCCATTGCACTGCAGAATATACATTAAAAAATGACTATATATGAAATAAGTGGCTAGTTGGATAAATCAGTATAAAACTCTAGCTGTAAAATAGATTTCTTTGGGAGAAAAACAAGAGGAAATGTGATAAATTCTCTGAATAACATTTTCACTAACTTTAAAGGGCCTGAGGTAGAAATGAAACTATAAAAGATAGCCGTGAAGATAAAGAAATCTGAAGTCAAGAAAGATAAACTAGAAACAAAAAAGCTATAGTTGCTGAATTTAAAATTATAATAAGACCAGGGGATATTTGATTGGATATCCAGCCACTGAGTAAGGCAAGTAGAACACAAGTGTAAGAAATTATCCTAGAGCGTAGGAATAAAGTCTAAAAAGCTTAACATACAAAAGCTAAATATATAAAATAAACAGGAAGAGCAGAGCTAGGCAAGCCTTCTATTTATAGTAGGGATCAAAGAAGCAAAGAAAAAGGGAAGAAAACAAAAATCAAAGAAATAATAGAGCCACTTGACTGATTCAGTCTTTCAGTGGTTTCCCTTCTCACTGAGAGAAAAATCCAAAGTTCTGAACCAACCCACAAGGCTGTCCACACATGGCCGATGCTTCCTCTCCAGCCTTATCACCCATCACTGGCTCACCAGGCCCAGCCGCACTGGTCCCTTTCATTTATGGAGCACACAGAGAACCCTCCCTTCTCAAGGACTCTGCACTGCTCCTCCCAGGTACTAACATGACCCACTCATTCACTTCCTTCAAGTCTCCCCGAACTCTCAACCTCCATGAGCACATCATCCTACTTCCCAGATGCCGTCTATCCCACCTACCCTGCTCCAATTTTCTCCACAGCACCAATCTCCATATAAAACATCATGCTTTACTTTATTTTCTTATTTTCTGTCTCAAGAATGACAGTATCAGTTAAACATAGATTTATATAGCTAATTACTGTTAGTATGTATATGAAACCTAATGGAAATGTGAAAAGTAACCCTTGACAGAAAAATAGACAAAATCTGTAATAAAATCTGTATGAGAGATTACTGTAAGAAAATTGGGGTGAGAAAAATTTAACCATAACGCCCTTAGAAAAAAACATAGTGGTAAAATTTTGGGACCTATTTTTTGACAATGGCTTCTTAATTATGATACCAAAAGCATCAGCAACAAAAGACAAAATAGATAAATTGGACATCACCAAAATTATAAACTTCTGTGCATCAAAGGGTTCTATCAACCAGGTGAAGAGACAATCTACAAAATGGTAGAGGATATTGGTAACTGTATGTTATGGAATGAACTGTATCTCCAAAAAATATATGTTGTAAATCCTAATCCCTATAACTGTGTTTATAATTTCATTTGGGAATGGGTTTTCTTTTTTATGTTAATGAGGCAGTGTTAGTGTAGGGTGTGTCTTAAGTCAATCTCTTTTGAGATATAAAAAGAGCAGATATAAAAAGAGCAAGCAGAGATAGAAGATAGATGTGATGTCATGTGAAGATCACCAAGGAGTCAAGGAATAGAAGCTAAAGAGACAAGAACCTTCCCCTAAAGCCCACAGAGAAAGCCTTCCCCTAGAGTGCTGGCACCCTAAATTCGAATTTCTAGCCTGCTAAACTGTGAGACAATAAAATTTTTGTTAAAGCCACTCACTTGTGGTATTTCTGTTATAGCAGCACTAGGTAACTAAGACACCATATATCTGATAAGGGTTTAATATCCAGATTATATAAAGAAGTGCTACAACTCTACAGCAAATAGAAAAACAATCAATTTAAAAATGGACAAAGAACTTGAATAGACATTTCTCCAAAGAAGATACACAAATGGCCAATAAGCACATGAAAAGACACCTAACTGCATTAGTCATTAGGGAAACACAAATCAAAACCACAGTGAAATACAACTTCACACTGACTAGGATGGCTATGACCAGAAAAAAGGAAACTAACAAGAGATGGCAAGGATATGGAGATATTGAAAAACTTCAGCCATTGCTAGCTGGAATAGAAAATGGTGCAGCCACTATGGAAAACACTTTGGCGGTTCTTCAAATAGTTAAACGTAGAATTGGCATGTTGTTGTTGTTAGGTGCTGTTGAATCGGTTCTGACTCATAGCGACACTATGTACAACAGAACGAAACACTGCCTTGTCCTGCGCCATCCTCACAATCGTTTTTATGCTTAAGCCCATTTTTGCAGCAACTGTGTCAATCCATCTAATAGAGGGTCTTCTTCTTTTTCACTGACCCTCTACTTTACCAAGCCTGCTGTCCTTCTTCAGGGACTGGTCCCTCCTGATAACGTACCGAAAGTACATAAGACAAAGTCTCCCCATCCTTGCTTTTAAGGAGCATTCTGGCTGTACTTCTTCCAAAACAGATTTATTCATTCTTCTGGCAGTCCACGGTATATTCAATATTCTTCGCCAACACCTTAATTCAAAGACGTCAATTCTTCTTCCGTCTTCCTTATTTATTGTCCAGCTTTCATATGCATACGATGTGACTGAAAATGCCATGGCTGGGTCTGGCACACGTTAGTCCTAAAAGTGACATCTTTTCTTTTTAACACTTAAAAGAGGTGTTTTGCAGCAGATTTACCCAAGGCGATACATCGTTTGATTTCTTGACTGCTGCTTCCATGGGCATTGATTGTGGATCCAAGTAAATGAAATCATTGACAACTTCAATATTTTCTCCGTTTATCATGATGTTGCTTATTGATCCACTTATGAAGATTTTTGTTTTCTTTATGTTGAGATGTAATCCATACTGATGGCTATGGTCTTAGATCTTCATCAGTAAGTGCTTCAAGACCTTTCCACTTTCAGCAAGCAAGATTGTGTCATCTGCATATTGTAGGTTGTTAATAAGTCTTCCTCCAATCCTGATGCCCCATTCTTCTTAATATAGTCCAGCTCCTCAGATTATTTACTCAACATACAGATTGAATAAGTATGATGAAATGATACAACCCTGATGCACGCCTTTCCTAACTTTAAACCACACAGTAACCTCTTGTTCTGTTCAAATGACTGCCTCTTGGTCTATGTACATGTTCCTCATAAGCACAATTAAGTGTTTGGGAATTCTCGTTCTTCACAGTGTTATCCATAATTTGTTATGATCCACACAGGTGAATGCCTTTGCATAGACAATAAAACATAGGTAAGCATCTTTCCAATATTCTCTACTTTCAGCCAAGATCCATCTGACATTAGCAATGATAGCCCTCATTCCATGTCCTGTTCTGAATCTGGCTTGAATTTCTGGCAGTTCCTCATCAATGTACTGCTACAACTGCTTTTGAATGATCTTCAGCAAAATTTTACTTGTGTGTGATATTAATGATACTGTTCAATAATTTCCACATTCTGTTGGCTAACCTTTCTTTGGAATGGGCACAAATATAGATCTTTTCCAGTTAGTTGGCTACGTAGCTGTCTTCCAAATTTATTGGCATAGACGAGTGAGCATCTCCAGTGCTACATCCATTTTTTGAAACATCTCGATCGGTATCCATCAATTTCTGAAGCCTTGTTTTTCACCAATGTCTTCAGTGCAGCTTGACTTCCTCCTTCAGTACCACTGGTTCTTGATCAAATGTTACCTCCTGAAATGGTTGAATGTCCAATTCTTTTTGGTATAGGGACTCTGATTCCTTCCATCTTCTTTTGATGCTTCCTGCATTATTCAATATTTTCCCTGCAGAATCCTTCAATATTGCAACTTGAGGCTTGAATTTTTTCTTCAGTTTTTTCAGCTTGAGAAATGCCAAACGTGTTCTTCACTTTTGGTTTTCTAACTCTAGGTCTTTGCACATTTCATTATAATAATTTATGTTGTCTTCTCGAACTGCCCTTTGAAATTTTCTGTTCAGCTCTTTTACTTCATAATTTCTTCCCCTCGCTTTAGCTGCTCTATATTCAAGAACAAGTTTCAGTGTCTCTTCTGACATCCATTTTGGTCTTTTCTCTCTTTCCTATCATTTTAATGACCTTTTGCCTTCTTTGTGTATAATATCCTTGATGTCATTCCATAACTTGTCTGGTCTTTGGTCATTAGTATTTAATGCACCAAATCTATTCTTGAGATGGTCTCTAAATTCAGGTGGAATATATTCAAGATTGTATTTTGGCTCTTGTCAACTTGCTTTAATTTTCTTCAGCTTCAACTTGAACTTGCAACTGTTCCTCACTTGGCCCCTGGTCTTGCTCTGACTGATGATATTGAGTTTCTCCATCATCTCTTTCCACAGATGTAGTTGATTTTATTCCTGTGTATTCCACTTATGTTGTTGAAAAAAGGTATTTGCAGTGAAGAAATCATTGGTCTTGCAAAATTCTATCATGCAATTTCTGGAGTTGTTTTTGTCACCATGGCCATATTTTCCAACTACTGATCCTTCTTCGTTTCCAACTTTCGAATTCCTATCACCGATAATTATCAATACGTCTTGACTGCAATGTTTGATCAATTTCAGACTACAGACGTTGGTAAAAATCTTCAATTTCTTCATTTTTAACCTTAGTGGTTGGTGCATAAATTTGAATAATAGTCATATTAATTGGTCTTCCTTGTAGGCTTACGGATATTATCCTATCACTGACAGCGTTGTACCTCAGGATAGATCTTAAAATGTTCTTTTTGATGATGTCTGTGATGCCATTCCTCTTCAATTTGTCATTCCCAGCGTAGTAGACCATAGGATTGTCCAATTCAAAATGGCCAATACTAGTCCATTTCAGCTCACTAATGCCTAGGATATCTATCTTCAAGTGTTTCATTTCACTTTTGATTACTTCCAATTTTTGTAGTTTCATACTTCATACATTCCACATTCTGATTAGTAATGGATGTTTGTAGCTGTTTCTTCTCATTTTGAGTAGCGCCACATCAGCAAATGAAGGTCCCAAAAGCTTTCCTCCACCCACATCATTAAGGCCGACTCTGCTTCTAGGAGGGTGCTCTTCCCCTGTAGTATTTTGGGTACCTTCAACCTGAGGGGCTTATCTTGCAGCACTATATCAGATAATATTCTGCTGCTATTCATAAGGTTTTCACTAGCCAATTTTTTCCTAGTCTCTCTTAGTCTGGAAGCTCCACTGAAGCCTGTCCGCCATGGGTTACCCTGCTGGTATTTGAAGTATCAGTGGCGTAGCTTCCAGCATCACAGCAACATGCAAGCCATCACAGTAGGACAAACTGACAGACAAGAGGTGGAGAATTGCCCTATGTCCCAGTAGTTCAACTCCTAGGTATATACCCAAAAGAATTGAAGGCAGTGGCTCAGATACTGGTACACCAGTGTTCTTTGAAGCATTATTTACAATTACCAAAAGTTAGGAGCAATCCAAGTGTCCATGAATGGATAAATAAAATATGGTATATCCATAAATGGAGTATTATTCAGCCATAAAGAGAAATGAAGTGCTAATACATGCTATAACATTGATGAAGCTTGAAAATATTATGTTGAGTGAAATGTTAGACATAAAAAGACAAATAACGTACAATCACACGTATATGAAATATCTAGAATCGGCAAATGCATAGAAACAAAAGTTTATTAGTAGTCACCAGAAACTGAAGGGAAGGGGGAAAGGGAGTTATTGCTTACGAGGTACTGAGTTTCTGTTTCGGATGATGAAAAACATTTGTAAATGGACAGTGGTGATCGTTGGACAACATGCTGAATGTAATTAATGTCCCTGAATTGTACACTTAAATATGGTTAAAACAGCAAATGTTTTGTTACATATATTCTACAACAATAATATTAAAAAAAACAAAGCAATCAGAAGAAAATATCAATGTATAACTGATCTCAAGGAGGAAAGCCGCTTTCTAAATATTAAAAACAAAATTTAAAAAAGAAAGACTTTGTAAGGAAAAAATAAACCCATCCGGATAAAAATATAAGTACCAAAATATAAACAAATTTTACAAAAACAAAAGATAAATTACCAACTAGAAAAGATATTAGAAACGTGGGCACAAGTGTGTATGTCAGTGTTTATCTTCATATCCTTTAAACATTAAAAGCAAAGCATCTTAAAAGTAGATTAGAAAAAAGATGAGTATATACAAAGAAAGAAGCTGAACAAAGGCAGTAACTGCACAAAAATTCAAAGGCCAATGATATTCTTAAAATGTTCAACATTCACTAGCAATAATTATACTATTTTACTATAGTGTTCTTCCCTATGATAGTGGAAACTTGCATAACATTTGCAATAATAATTATTCACAGTACCGTCGAGTATGAGGAAATGGGGCCTCCCAGGCTCTTGTGATGAAGTATAACTTAGTAGAAACCACCAGAAGGACAATTAGGCAGCACAAAGAGAAAGCCTCAAAGAATAGCATACCTTTTGATGAAGGAGTTTTATATCTAGCAATTTGTCCCAGGGAATCAATCACAGATGTTTAAAAACATGCATGTGCAAAGCAGTTCTTTGCAGTATAATTTATAATAGTGAAAAATTGGAAACAATCTAAATGGCTGCCAGTAAGAAATTGGTTTTTAAAATATGGAACATATAAACTATGATGAAATACAAGAGAGTGATTAGCAGTAATGTACAAGAATACCAAGCAAAATAAAGAAATGATCAGTGAGAAAAATAGGTTCAAAATGATGTGCAGTGTGACCCACATTTGCTCAAAGTATGTGCAAATACAATGCTAATTTTTCTATGTGTATAATATATGCAAGGAAAAGGGCAGAAATTATGTGTAACATTATGTTCTTGGAAACTGTCTAGGTCAATTCTGCGAAACAAGGCTAAGTGGAAGGACTTATCCTGTCGGATGTTAAGACTTACAGCAAAGTCTCAGTAAAATACATACATTTAGTGGCTCATTCAGTAGTCTAATAGGCCAATGGAACAGGATGGAGATCCCAGGGATAGACTCTGTGTACACAAAATTTAACATCTGATAAAGATACCACCGTAATTAAATGGAGGAAAGATGGATGGTTTAAGATAATGTTGAGAAAATTGGTTCATTGAATGGAGAAAAATAAAAAATTGTTTCCTACCTAATGTTGTATAAAATGGTACCCTCTTGTTACACTAAAAAGCTTAAATGTGAAAGTAAATTTTAAAAGTTAATAGAAAATATTGTAGGATAAATGTTTTCTGGCATAAGGGAGAAAGACTTACTAAGCAAAACTTCAAAAGTATACTCTACAACAAAAGAAAAAGATGAATTTAAATGCATCAAATTTAAGAAGCTCTTTTCAACAAAATTTATAGGAAAATATCAGATTGAGAAAATGTATTTGTAATGTCCAAAATGAAAGGGAAAAAATGTCTAGAATATACAATAAGATCTTGCAAATACAACTACTCTAATTTAATAACGGGTAAAGAATATGAAGATAATCCACAGACAAGAAAATCTAAAACTCTAACAAAATATGAAAATCTGCTCAAATCAAAGAGTAATCAGAGAAATACAAATTACAGCAAAAACGATATATCACTGTCTACAAATTAGACTTGAAAAACTTACCTAGATTGTGTCAAGAGTCAGCAGGAATGAAAGGTTTATAGAAGCCAGTCTGTGTACATTGCTGGGGACACTGTAGACTGGTGTAGTCATTCCAAAGAGCATTTTGGCAGCACTGAGTCAAACTAAAAATATTTTTATAGCATAATCCGTGAAATTTGTACTGGTGGGTCTAATTCCTAAAGGTCTTCTCATACCTATGTGCAAGAAAATACGTGTGAGGCTGTTCATTGCTCCATTGTTTGTGGTGGGAAGGATGAACGCTGTCTTGGTGTCTATCACTGGGAAAGGGATAGCTAAAACATGGTCACACACAAGATGAGATGTTGTTGTTGTTAGCTGCCTTCGAGTTGGCCCTTGACTCAGGGTAACCCCATGCACAACAGAACAAAATGCTGCCCAGTCCTGTTCCATTCCCATAAGTGGCTGTGGATAGGATCATGGACCGATAGAAGTATGTGTTAGATGCACAACATGGTAGAAATTTAAAACTATAGTACTAAATGAAAGAGTAAGATTTATTGCATAATATGATTTAAGTAAGTTAATGCATTTAAAATAAAAATACATATTTTGGAAGAAACACGAATGCAAGGACATACAGCAAATGACTCAGAATGTTTGCATATGAGGAAGAAGGGGTAGTAGGTGGAGTAAAGTACTGAAAAATAAGTAAATAAAGCTAAAAAGTAGCTTTACCAAGTTACCACGTATAGTTATTTGATTGGTGATAAACAGACATAAAATATTTGAATGATGAAGAAATATTAAGGTAAAAACAATCAAAGGAATGCTACTGTAGCAATATTCATGCCAGATAAAATAGAATTCAAGACAAAAATATTTCTAGATGTAAAGTGTCAATATATAATGATAAAAGCTTCATAGAATCGTTTAGATAAATCATTCTAAACTTATGTAGATGGATTAATATATTGTTAAAATATACAACAAAAAAAGAACTACGAGGAATTTACAAACTAATCTCTAAGGAAAGATTCTAACACGTCCCTCTTAGTTTTTTATAAATAAAGTGAATAAAATAAAACAAGAATGCTATAGATGATTAGAACAAAAACATAACAAGTTTGATTTAATGGGCGTATACAGAACATTGTACCCAGCAGTTAAATAATACACATTACTTCAAGCACACATGTAATAGTTACCAGAATACAACCATCCCCAAGATGTAAATCAAGTCTCAACAAAATAATCCCAAAGAAAATAAAAGGAATAAGAGAATGAAAATTAATAACATAGAATATATATTAGATTAATTTATTATATTTTATAACATGCACAGAATATATTACATAATATAAAATATAGAATATATATTCTATATAAAATATGTTCTATAGAATGTTAGATAATATCTGATATAAAGTAGATTATAGAGGATTGACAAAGACCAAATTTATTCTTTGAAATAAGGTATATAGAATTCTGGCAAAAATGATTAATCAAAAGATTAATCTAGTTAATGCACAAGTAAACAATATTAGGAACGAAAAAGAGACAACTACAGAAATTGTGGTGATAAAGAAGGCATGATTCTGACGAGAGAGTGAACACAACTGGTCTGCATTACTCAGATCTTGCTCCTCTCTGAGAATGCTGGAGCCTGGCATTGGCCCTTGGTCAAACTCTGAGAACTAAACTCCTGGAATGTTATAGCCGTCAGTGATGAGGATATTACTTAGTATGCCTAAGGTGGTGGATTGGAGCCCTGGTGGCACAGTGGTTAAGAGGTCGGCTGCTAACCAGAAGGTCGGCAGTTCAAATCCACCAGCCACTCCTTGGAAACCCTATGGGGCAGTTCTACTCTGTCTTATAGAGTCACTGAGTCAGAATCAACTTGACAGCAACAGGTTTTAAGGTGGTGGATCAGGCTGTAACAAGCTGTTAGGATTGTTTATATTAATTACAAAGATTCACAAATTACATGTGGTGCCTGGGATGGGGACAACAATGTGACTGGTCAAGTAACTACTTTAAGACTTTTTTAAGAACTCTGGACCCCAAATCTCAAATGGACTTTGCTGAGTGAAGACATCTCATACCTGTCTCTGTGGTTGGCTGCTGGAGAGAAAAGCACAACCATGCAAACATGTAAGTGACCAAAAACAAAAGAATGGTTAAATAAATGAGAGCTATTCATTCACTAGAATATGATGCAGCCATTAACAAGGATGATTGTGAAGATCGTGCTATCTACAAAAAATTGGCTTAATAGAAAATGGAAAAAGACAGGAAAATACAGAAAGAATTGACATGGGGATTGCAACCATGTAAAACAAAATAGAGACAAGTGGCATACACAGAAATGGAATGGTCTTTGCTCAAATGCCAGGAGGGTTTCTTTTAAAGTAATGCAAATATAGATGACTGTTTCTTGTTTCTCTCTCTTATAGTGATTTATCAAGTGTATCTTTTCAGCTGAGATACAATCACACGATTTTTAAAATCAAAATACATTAGTCATTAAAAAAACTCCATGCTTAGTAGAAATTTTCAGTGATGACGTGGCGTGCAATTAAGACTAGGTTATACCTCACAGGAAAAGCTGTTGAATTAAGTCATTGAGTATGATTTGAAAATACTCTGTTCAAAAATCAGTACAAATGTCAGACTATGGTTTTTCAATTCTACAAAGTTGATTACACTCACAGCATGGAAGTCTCAAAGAACATAATAGCATGTACATGTGTAACAGCTACAGCAAAGTCATGCTCAGGCATAGTAATTAGGTACACTAGACATGCTCTGTCTCCAGGTTTTCAATTTCCTTCTGTTGTTGTCTATAAGCCCTATGGGAAGCTTGAGCAAAACCTCTACGGTTCATATGTCTACTATAAAATCAAATGAACTTAAGAAGATGTCTTAGTTATCTAGTGCTGCTATTACAGAAATACCACAAGTGGATGGCTTTAACAAACAGAAACTTATTTTCTCATAGTCTAGTAGGCTAGAAGTCCAAATTCAGGGCACCAGTTCCAGGGGAAGGCTTTCTCTCTCTGTCGGCTCTGGAAGAAGGTCCTTGTCATCAATCTTCCGCTGGTCTAGGAGCTCCTCCGTACAGGAACCCTGGGTCCAAAGGATGCACTCTGCTCCCAGTGCTGCTTTCTTGGTGGTATGAGGTCACCCTGTCTCTCTGCTCGCTTCCGTCTTTCATATCTCAAAAGAGATTTCATATCTCAAAAGAGATTTGCTCAAGAGAAAATTCACTCTTGTAGATTGAGTCCTGCCTCATTAACATAACTGCCGCCTATCACAGCTCGTTAACATCATACAGGCAGGATTTACCACACATGGGAAAATCACATCAGATGGCAAAGTGGTGGACAATCACACGATACTGGGGATCATGGCCTAGCCAAACTGATACACATATTTTTTAGGAACACGATTCAATCCATGACAGATGCTAACATATTCTTACTAAATAAATGGTAGAATTTCTAATTTGTTTGCAAAAATAATTCAAAATATAATAAGTAGTGCCAGGAATGTGGGAGAAGGATAGAACAGAGAGAGATAAAAGAAGGAGAGAGAACCAGTCTCATAAGTAGTGTTCTCAAATCATCAACAATCTCTAAAATTGGCCTTTATTGACAGCACTCCCCTAGTTCTTTAACTAAAATGTCAACACTAAAAAGTATAAAGAGACAAAGTCAAGCAAAAATAGAAGAGAGTTCATAATTGAATTGAAATCTATTTGGGGGAAACAAGTAAATAATTCCTTTTAAACCCACAGTTCATCTACTTTAAGCTCTGGCTTACTAGAGAGTCATTTTAAGAAGTAAGAGTTTGAATAAGAGACAGGAGAAAGTAGGTAATAGTATATGTCCTAGATGTAAGTTTTCTAGAATCAAAGTTTCCACTTTGGAAAGTGATCATCACAATGAATTTCCCTAGAATGTTTTCTATAATGCTGCTTTCTGCTCCCAATAGTCCTTTTCTTTCCATTTAAGTGTCTAGGAATAAAAGACTAAAATAATGACAAGTGTGAAAAACACAATAAAAGTAACTTCAAGAAACGAAGACTTATAATTACAACTAAAGGTAAGCTAAAGATTTTCCCCCAAATAGTTCTAAAAGTTATTAGCCAAGTATGGTAGATAACATTTGAAGTTTAGTAAGAAAGCATTGAATATTAGGATCTGCTCCCTTTATCAAGGCCCTGTATCCTATTAAGGTACCTGGGAGAAAAATGATTCTGGGTAACATAATTAAGAAAAGAATCTTTGGGAAGATAACAAATACAAATAGAATCAAGTATGGAAAACCAAACTCCCAAAAGAACAGAAATCCGGGTAGCATCAGGGGTCTTGAGCATAAGAATTAGTAGAAATAATAATAACAACAGCTTTTCTCTATTGAGAGTTTATTATGTAGCATTATGTTAAGTACTCCAAAGCAACCCTATAGGACAGAGTAGAACTGCACCATAGGGTTTTCAGGGAGTGCCTGGTGGATTCAAACTGCCCACCTTTTGTGTAGCAGCCGTAGCTCTTAACCCCTATGCCACCAGGGTCTTCCCACATGTATTAGGTCATTTAATTCTCACAATTAGTCTATGAGGTAGCTATTACTATCCCATTTCGAGATGAGAAAACTGAGACATAATGAGAGTAAGTATCTCATCAAAAATTAAATAGCTGGTAAGTTTCAGGAAGCCTCACTCCCAAGCCACTGTTTTTAACCACAATGACTTAATATCTGTCAATGATACCAGTCAAAGTATTGATTGGCTCCAACCATTTTTCTTCCTTGTAGCATCACTTCTTTCAAGATTCAAAGTGCTAGGGTGACATGGGAACCTGGAGTCCTGGCAAAGTGGGCCCCTAAACTGAGCCTAGGAGTCTAGCCCCTACTTTCCTGCCTACCTCCTGAGGCTTACATCAAATCCGATACACACATGATTATTTGAACCAATTGGCTCACTTGCTTAGAATAACATGTGAATGGATTACAGGTTACAGATTCATTTCTCACTGAAGAAATTTGATTTTCACACAAAAAGGAGGCAGTAAATGGTGCACACTAATTCTTAACTCCATCTAGCTCTGTCTAGAATCTAGAATAATAAAGCAAAAGAGTTAAAGAAGAAAAATCAGGGTTCTCTGGATGCCTACAATCTACCAAGCACTGGGCATTGTGCTTTACAAAGACATTTTTATTTCATGCTCAGAATACTTCCGGGATGTGGGTAGGATTACTTCCATTTTCTAGCTGAGGATGTTGTATGTAGACAGGTTAAGGAAGCTGCTCAGGATCGCCCTGCAAGTCAGTGACAACAGCATAGTTATCTTCCTGCTTTTCTCTGATTCCAAAGCCCAGCTCTTGTTCTCCACGTGTGACTGTTGTGGTACAGCTGACAGCAGTCATAGAAAATAAAGCTAAACACTGTTTGTGGGACAGTTAGGTAATCTTCTATAAGAAGGCTGAAGCTCTAATTCTAACTCTCCATTTGAATTTCTTCTACCCAAAGAGGTGAAGTCATTCCAGAGGCACATTGCAACGTTTAACCCAGATGGTCCCCCAAAAAATTCAGTGGAACTGGGAAGAGCAAGTAAATTGGAGCTAGCTAGTTTTCATGGACACATACAGTTCAGTTCCTCTTGAAATAACCAGTATAACCCTCTTCCTCCAGCTTCCTCTGCCTTTTCTCTTGATGCCCAACACTTGTTATTTCACTGTGAACTTTGATTACTTCTGAGACTTCTGGGAGATGGATTTAAATTTATCCTGTAATTCTATTTGTGGCACTGCTTTTAGATTGCAGGGTGTTGACACAGACACAAGCTTATAACCAAAATACAAGTACAAAAATGCATATGTAAAGGTTTCTGTATCAAAGCTCCCACCTAGATAAGGAGGAATGTGTAATTAAAGGCCTAATTTGCAGGGTAAAACCAGCTGAGCTCGAGGAGAAGCACTGGGGGCTGCAGAGGGTTTCAGACGAGGTGTTTGAGTGCATTTCCACATGGCTAACAGTGAAAGCAAAATAAGCCAGAGCTGGCCATCTGTACTTGAGAGAATGATACTGACCTCAAGCCGGGAGAGGAAAAAAATGGCAATAAAATGGTGAAAATCGTGGAAGTAAACATTCAAATGGAGCTTATAAACCAATCCACATTAGGTCTTAAGAGCATCTTTTTTCTCTCTTCTCAATTTCACTCTCCCTCTGGCCTTTCAGTTGAGCTTTTTAAATTTAACCCTAATTAGGTATTTTCACTACATTTTTCCGTAATGGAACTCTTCCACAGTTCTTTAGAGCTCCTAAAAATAATGTCTCACTCTGCACTTTAAAAAGAAAACTGCACCCAACCTCTTCCCACATACTGATCAAAGGCCGCACAAGGCACCCTGCAAACTGGTCCATTAAGAGCTGAGGCTGCAGCAGCAGGAAGTGAAGGCTCCTCCATATTAATGCGCCATTGCAGCCCCAGGGAGTGGCTGTGTGAGGCATGGTATGCCCTGTGCTGCCTCTCTCACAGCACCTCCGACCCGAGCAACCCCTCTGTGCCTCTTCACTGGATCTTACCTACTGCTGACTTGTCTGTTCCCAAAGTAAGCCAGTTAAAACTGTTGTGTCGAGTCCAGTTCAACTCATAGCAATCCTGTGTGACAGAGTGGAACTGTGCTCCATAGGCTGATTTTTCAGAAGTAGATTGCCAGGCCTTTCTTCTGAGGCTCCTTAGGTGGACTCGAACTGCCAACCTTTTGGTTAGTAGCTGAGCACGTTAACCATTTGCACCACCCAGGGACTCCAGATCAAGCCAATTCAGGATTCTCCACAAACATACTTTTGTATCCCCAAAACATCACAAAGCCACTTCCTAAGCAGCCTCGCTTGGCTCATTCTGATTCAGTGAGGAAGAAAACCAAACTCCTTCCCTACCCCCTCAGCCATTTATGAAGAACTACACCTTCCCCTCAGTTGAAGTCAATGAAACTATATTTTAGCATTTTTTCTAATCATTGCTTCAATCATCTACCTCCTCTCCTCTTCCTCGTCTCTTTATTCTCTACCACTCCCTTCACACATCTCGTTACTCCAGATTATTCTCTTAGTGTATTTTCTAGATTATGGGGGCTTCTGATCACTGTTCTCATCTCAACAATTCACAAAGTCATCAGCACCTTCCAATAATGAGAATATCTAGCACAGCTCTGTCCAATAAACATGAGAGCCACATATATAATATTTAATTTTAAGCAGCCATGTTAAAAATAAAGAGGTATGGGTAGATTGACTTTAGTAAAATATATTATTTAGTCCAGTATTTTCAAAATATCATTATTTCAATATGTGATACTAGCCACAGGTGGCTAGAGGCTACCATATTAGACAGGGAAGACCTAGAATACCCTGAGTTCTCACTATGTGGGAGGTATTTCACTTACATTCTCTCCTAGGTGTTACTATCTCCACTCCACCATGAGAAACCTGGAAGTCAGTTACACAGCTTGTAAATTGAAAAGCTGGAATTTGAACTCAGACCTACCTAACTGCAAAGAGACTGGTGTCTCCAAATGACCATACAACTTTTAATTCCAATAGAAACACTCACTACCCTGACCCCCTGGGCCAGCTACTTCACGGATACCTTCACCATAGTCCTTTGGACCTTCCTCTCTCCAAACACAAACTATGCATCAACCATTACCTCAAATCTCTCTGCTCTGGACACATACATGCACACACACAGACACAGACACACACACACACACACACACACAAAATACAGAACTTAATCTCTATTAATTTATACTAGTCAAATTCAAAAGCACTCTCAAAGCTGCTTGATAATCTTGCCATTTCCCGTTAATTCCCTCGCATTTTCTAACTCTCCCTAGTATCCTTGCGTCATGCGACTAATTTTCCACCATGCCACAGCAACATTTTTTGAAGTCTCTGTCCTCTTTTTTTCCCCCAAAATTAAATGGCCATTTCTCAGTCCCCAGTTTCATGAGGAATTCTTTCACTGTTGAAAACAAATCTCATACTCTTTTAACCTCCACATAAAGAGCACTGAGTCTTGCAAATAATAGATGCCCAATAAAACATCAGTTGGTGTTTTAATTGTAAATTATTATTCATATGACATTCTTAGTACTTCTACTGGAAGATGCTCGTAATACTTCTATCACAATTTCCTTTAGCTAAAGCTAGACCAATTATATATATGAGAATTACTGTATTTTAATATGTTCTTCCACATTATAGAGGAAAATACTCACCTGTCTTAGTCTCTAGACACAGGCATGTCTCTAAAGGAGGGTTCTTCAGAAGTTTGACTAAATAAATGGTATAATCATTGCTAGTCTTAAATGTGACTATTTCAACTATGGTTACAAGATATGTCAGATGAATTTTGAGAGAAAACAATGGAAAAAACAATTAGTAAGTAGTTCCTAAAGCACAATATTTTTCTTAAAATAGTAATCATATATATTGATAGTTACAAAAAAAAGTATCCTTGGATTGTCTTCACCTGACTGAGTTTAGCCTGGTGACTATCTCATTAGCCAGTAATGGGAGCCCTGTAGTCTTGGTCTAAAAAAAAAAAAAAAAGACAGTTGTGGTGTAGTGGACCCCCGTGTGTGTCAGAGAATTGTGCTCCATACGGTTTTCAATGCCTGATTTTTCAAAAACTAAGCCTTTCTTCCAAGGTATCTCTGGGTACATTTGAACTTCCAACCTTTGGGTTAGCAGGCGAGCATGTTAACCATTTGCACCACCCAGGGACCCCAGTATTCTTGGTAAGGGAAGTGATTCTCCTGTTAACAAGGAACCTGCACAATTCTCAGTGGAAGCACCTCATTTTGAGAGTCCTGCACTTTTCGTTTATGAAAAAAAATGCATGATCATCTTCATTTACTCTCCTCTCCACCTCAAAATGTCATCGTATTCTCATCAACTCAGAAAGTACTCATGATACGTGTATCTCTATTTCCTCTGAACGCCAGTACTTCTCCCGAACCTTCACTTTCATAGAACCTGTGGTTTTGCCCCATCAGTTTCTCTCTCTCTTTCTCACAGCTTCAACCTACACCCTTTTAAGATGTTTTCGTCATTTCCTTCCTTCCCAAAAATGTTTCTATTTCAACTGTTCTCTCGAAGGTCACTCATGGCCAGTGTGTTTCTTCCCAGTCTTTGATGTGTTTTCACTCTGTTTACCAAAGCGTGTTCCCTGGTGTCCCCAGTGCTTTGATGAGTGTCTGGTTGGTGCTCAATAAATAGCGTGGGAATGATTCAATAAAGAGATAGATGATTGACTGACTATGAATAAGTGAACGACAGTCTTATAAGATATTCTACAAATAAAGGGTTTTGTGGACAAATTATTTTGGTAAATATCCCAACCATAGCACTTTAGGCCAGTGTACACTGACATATGGATGAATCAAAACAGGAAATCCCAGGCAGTAAGCTCTCGGGGCCAAGACATAAGGATGCTGTAGGGTCTTGACCATAGCAAGGCCTAGATAGGTGGAGTCTATTACTATTAGCATTCATAGGGAGTCCATGCTGCCCACCACACGGCTGGTAGAACACAGAGGGAAATCACATCTCTTCCCTCCTTAGAAATTGGCCTTATCTCCCCCAGGGACCATAACAGGAGCTTCATACCACCTCAGAGCTGGTTTCAAGACTGCTGTTGTTTGACCAAGCCTATTGGAGCCCTGGTGGCACGTGGTTAAGAGCTCAGACTACTAACCAAACTGTTGGCAGTTCAAATCCACCGGCCACTCCTTGAAAACCCTATGGGGGCAGTTCTACTCTGTCCTATAGGGTCTCTATGAGTCAGAAATGGCTCGACATTGACTTTCCTTTTTTTCATTGTTGACAATCTTCCGTGTTCCTACATTTCAACTTCAGGCTCAACAGCTAAATAAGGGCCCAGACATCCAAAGCAGAGGTAGAGATAGTTGTGTTCATATTTTGGCATTATTCTGACTATTCAACCACTGTTTCTGAGTATGAAGGTATTAATTTGTTTTTTGGCTTTTTTTTTTTTTCTCTCATGGAGATAAGCAGTGTATGTGTGTATAGTGCATATGCCAAGTGGTACATTATATAGTATATGTACATATAGGATCAGTGATTAGTATTCTTACAACTCCATGCTTATCCCCATATCCAATATTAGTCAGTCCTTTGACTCTAGCAAGAGTCCTAATAAATGCTATCTACCTTAAAAGAATCTGAAAATGGGAAAATCTGATTGTACCGCACTATGGTTTAATTCTTTCATAGACGAAAGTTCTATTGATTTTAGTCTATGCAATGAACCGAACAATTCTAATACTCCACTGATAGTGAAAGCACTGAATATATACCGCAAAACTGCCAGAAGATTGATCAATTCGAAACAAAAGTCTACAGAAGGATAAGAAAACTATAGCGAAATCGGGGGGGTGGGAGGAGCTTAAATTTCTTTCCCTCTGAGAGAGGCGCCAGGCAAGGAAGGGCCATAGGTGTCCATTATTTTAAATAATTTGATCAAAAAACCAAAATATGTTGTTTATTCTCTGCTATAATCTCAACGCAGTATTCTGTATCCCTTACATCAGGAGGCAGGGAATTAGGGAAGGAAGGCAATCTGAGAAAAAAATACAAGAAAAGACAGACAGATAGGGAGAAAGAAGGAGAGCGAGGTAGAGAGAGAAGCCTTCAGCAAGAAGAAACTGCAGTTTTTCCATGACAATAAAATACTAGATAGTAACTTTCAGGACATAAAGAATATGGTGATACAATCAAGACAGAAGATTTTAAACAAAGTGATGCATATTTGTAATTGAATGTAGCTCAGTACGATGCTAGCGTAAAAGAAATAAGGGAGAAAATAAACTTATTTTTATCCTGAAAATGTAATTTAATTCTTTCAGTTAATTGGTTGAATGACAGTTGTGGGTAACTAACGAGCTACACATTCCTAACTCCAAAATTGCAAGCAAGGAAAACATGGCTTATCAGTTCTTTTCAAGAAAGGTGGGAGTTTATCTCTCCTTTTCTTATAAGCTCTGCTGTCTTTGTGAAATATCTTTGGCTCCATCTTCAGAGAAGTAATGTATGTGCAGCCTTGAAAGAGGGACACTGATCTGAAGAATCACAGACTCGTTTATCAAAGCAATTCAGCCCACTGCCCGCCTTCCAACATAGACCAAGTTCCTGGACTGTCTAGACTGCAAAATGCAGACTTTATTTCCTAACTACAGTTTTTCCTTGACATTATTCTTGCAAGTTAATAATAGGTTTATTCCCAAGATAAATGTACAAGCTTTTAAAAAGGAATCATATAGAAGGGGATATTATTGGACCTGCCCTCCAGAATTTTCTCAAGTGTTTTAGTAAGAAAAAAATAGCAAGACAGGTTATGGTGGGTAGATGGTCAGATTAAAGAACTAAAATACCTCTGGATGATTATTAATCAGCTTTGAATGCCAGAGGCGGAACATTCAGGAACCCACTCAGATTTGGAATTAGAAAGGTAAACATTTGGTTCAGAGAGTACAGCTGTGGCCAGCTGAATGACCTGCTAGAGCAAAAATTCACACAGGTGAAATAGTTGCAACTGGCAGGCAATGTGAATGCAGAGTGTCCACCATGTAGAAGCTCAGAATCTCAGGTGTCAGTATTCTGTGCTACTATCAGATTGGAGACAATTTGGTTGACACCTTGACAGTTGCTGCATTCAGCCAATTCTGCAGCATAGGTGGGGTCCAATTTCCATGAATGGTGATTTTTTGAGACAAAGAATAGGGTGTTGTTCAAGGTCAAAGAAGACTAGAGAATAGAAATCTAGATGTTCTTTTCACATCACAAGACCAACATCAGAACAGATTAGAACTGCTCAGCTCACAAGTACAAAGATAACATGTCTTTTAGTGGTACCTTGTATAACAGACCAGGGAACTTTTATAGGATATCTTTAAAAAGCCTTCCCACAGTGATTCAACAGACACTCTCAGGTGATAATGAAAGTACCGGAATGCCTTACTATTTCCAATAACCAAAATTTAAATCCAAGAAAGTCAATGCTTACATTATTTCTGCTTTTCAATAAAAACTAATTAAAGTTACTTAAGTTTTTAGCATCGATGGTCCAGGGAACGTAATTGAGCAGTGCAGATTTAGCAGGTCATTAATTGTGTTCCCGATAAGGATCTCAATGAAGAACGAGTCAGTTGCTTCTGGATTGGGGTGCACTTGTTCCCTTCATCTACCAGCAGGCAGCAGGGAGAAGCCTAGGATTCTGTTTTCTCTCTCTCTTCTTATCTCTCAGCCCCTGGGACGGGAGGAGGGAAATTCTTTAAAAATTATTGTTAGGTATTCTCCGAGACGGAACTTGAGATGAGGTTTGTTTTTAATCGTTCAGCTGGATCACTATTATCTTGAGAACGTAAACGGTGGCAAATGCCAGTCAGGGAACATGGATTAGTCACAAGACCATTAGGTCACTTTTAGCTCCATTCTTTCCTCTAACACTTCCTAGAAAATGCTCTCATTCTATTTTAAAGATATCTCTGCATTCACAAAAAGCTGTGGCACATGCTTGCTGCTGGCTGCTGCAAAGGAAAATTCAAATCCTGGCAAACTGCTGCTTTCATCTGGTCCTCAAAGAAGCTGTTTTGAAATTCTGATTGCATCTTGGGAAAAATAAAACGTACTCCAAAATTTAGAAAATACATTTAGCTTATTGCCTAACATTCCGAACAGAACAGCTAATACCCCAGAGAAAAGGTAGTGTCCTGGTATCAGCACAACGTTCAAGAATTAAGCAGATACAAAGATCAAAGGCTGTATCTCTCCAGCGAAGCTGTGTTCTTTGGTACAGGAAACACTGCCACAATTCAGACATCAGATTTCTCCAGCTCTTGCCAAGAAGAACAAACAGTGTTACCTAACCATTCAATGCAATGTTTGGGGGCGGGGGAACGCCAGTTAAATTTCACAGTAGCATGCTTCAGGTTTGCTTCGTAGGATTTTTTTTTTTTTTTTCCAATCAACCTAGCCTCTCCTGTAGGAAATATGCAGTTGGATTCAGATCAAAATCACCATTCTTCCCTAACTGTGTATTTACTCCCGCTGAATACTCAAGCCCCACGGAAGACTGGTCTTTTGCTTGCTAACTCCCTGATGATTCCGGGTCCACAGAGATACTTGTGCTCATCTCAACTCGCTGGATTCTGTGGCTTTCATTTTGAAGAACCATGTATTGCTTGTTAGGTTTCTTATTTGCTTTTATGAGTGTTGGCATCATGTAATGCTAAACACATCCTCATCCTCATACCTATAATTTCATGTTCAGCGTCTGTCAGCCCCTCTGGAATGGAAACGGGATGAGGGAAGGGACAATGAATATCAAGTTTGATGCTTCATCCGTGGAACCATCACATTTAAACCAAAAAAAAACAAACACGTCGCCGTCGAGTCGATTCCAACTCATAGCGACCCTATAGCAACCCTATACGACAGAGGAGAACTGCCCCATTGGGTTTCCAAGGAGCACATCACATCATAGGAAAGTCAAAAACGTTTGTTGAATTTATAGAGGAGGGAATGATGAAGTTGGGTTTTTTCCATTATCAGATTGTAAAATTTGTGAGATTGATACTTATTTATAATAGCTTATATAATTTTTTATGACCCATCTAAATCAGTACAGTATTTTTTAATACCCTGTGCCTGAAAAATGCTTTTGATTGACTATTTTATTGAAATTATTTTCTCACGAAATTCTGCAATTTTTTTTTTTTTTTTGGTGAAATGGTTGTTATGGATTGAATTGTGTCCTCCAAATCTATGTATGGAATTCCTGGTCCTCTACCTATGGATGTGATTCTGTTTGGAAATAGGGTTTTCTGTTATGTTATTGAAGTCATTCAAGTGTAGACTGGATCCTAAACCTCATCACTTTTGAGTTATCAAAAGACTAGAATGGACACAGACACACACACAGGGGAAGACAGATGCCAAGAAACACCAAGGAATGCCAGTGAATACCGAGGAATGCCAAGGATTGCTGGCAGACCCCAGAAACTAGAAGAGAGGCTGACAGAAGGAACTGACTGGACCATGACCCTGATTTGGACTTTTAGCCTCCAAAACTGTGAGGAAATAAATTTCTGGTCTTTAAAGCCACCCACTTGTGATATTTCTGTTATGGCAGCCCTTGGTAACTAAGACAACGGTTGTTCCAATAGAGTAGTTTCTGGTGTTATAAGTTCCCATTGCTTGGAAGTAACCCTAATCGCCCATGGTATTTACAGTGTGAAATGCTGTTAAAGCTCAAAATTAATCTCAGTGTCTGGGAAACAGTGAGCAAACCTAGTCAACGGCCCAGTGTCCCCATCTCAACATGGTTTTGCTTTTCTTGTTTGATATATGTTCTCATCCAATCATTACAACAAACTAAATGATATTTGCAAATTTGTTCTTTAAGGTCGGAAAATGTCAAGGTGCTAGTTCAGTTTGCCTGGAACACAACTACATGTAAAAAATCTACATTCTTCAGTGAAGAGCTATTTTCAGCGCTCTTCTATCTAAATTAGAGGCACATGTTGATTATTTCACTCACCTCTGCAGGGTATGGAATTTTGTATGCCTATAATTATAGTGTCACCTATAGGTCTAACTAAAAAGAAGGCTGACTTGTGCTGGTGTTCACATTAAATAGATAAATTCCATGGGGGGAAAAAAATCCAAGGCTCATTAGTGTATACTCTACTAATTGAAGGAAATTTAGATAATTCAGATAGTCTCTGGCTGATTTACTTTAGTGCAGGGTTTCTCTATTGTGGTGCTATTGACATTTTGGACCAGATCATTCTTTGTGGTGGGGCTGTCCTTGGCATTGTGGGATACTTAGCAGCATCCCTGGCCTTTATCTACTAGATGCCAGTAGTAGCTCTCCAGTATGAGAACTAAAAATGTTTCAAGACATTGCCAAATGTCCCCTGGAGGACAGAGGAGTGCAAAATTACCCCTGGTTGAAAACATAGCTTTAGTGGTATATTGGAGCCCCGGTGGCTCAGTGGTTAAGAGCTCAGCTTCTAACCAAAAGGTCAGCAGTTCAAATCCACCAGTCGCTCCTTGGAAACCCTGTGGGGCAGTTCT
>NW_004444171.1:2516583-2601860 GCF_000243295.1 Trichechus manatus latirostris | reverse complement strand
TTCAAGTCCACCCAGAGGTACCTCAGAAGAAAGGCCTGGCGCTCAACGGCTGAAAAATCAATCATTGAATCCTATAGAGCACAGTTCTACCCTGATACACAAGGGGTCACCATGAGTCTGAATTGAATTGACAGCAACTGGCTTTGACCAAAGAATGCTAAACAAACAGTCGCATGAATAAAATAGGCAATAAAATGTACTAAGTATTTTAAAAACTTTGCTACCATTGAAATGTAAATGTCATCCAATTCTAACTAGTTAGCAGAGAAAGTCTTAGGATTACACGGCAAACCTCTTCCAGAACAATTGCACCTAGAAGTAATAAAATTGCATTTTTAACACTTCATAATCAAGACTTCCTACTAAACTGCACTGGAGCTCTCAGTGGTCATAGTTCAGCTGCTGCTTGTACTGTTCTGTTTGCACAATACGTAAGTAATTTTCTTTAATCTTCTCAGAAAGCTTGCAAAGGAAATATTGGAGGCCCTTGTTACAAGTGGGGAAAAAAAAAAGCTTCAAGAAGCCTGTGTTTTGTCCTAGGTTGCAGTCAGAGAGTGACAAAAGGGATTTAGATTTAGTTCTGTATTGTCTGATAGCAAAATCTGTGTTCTTTCATTTTCATCATATGGCCTTGGTGAATCTTTAGTTTAGTGAATGGGGATTGAAATCAGGTTGAGAAGATGGTAACGAAAGCCAAGATATAGAGCAGGACACCAGGCAGCGACATCAGTGGCTGGTACAGTTTGTTTTACCTTCAAACTCCGCTCACCACACTGGTGATCCTTCTAGAACCAGGGACCCTCCACTGCTCCCAAAACCTGCCTGGGGACTCTGTCCTGTATTCCAGACAGGACTCTTAATCTCCCCTCCAGATTTTATCTCGGGAGAAACCATGTTTTATGGTAGAAAAACACAGTCTTTAAGTTTCAACCCTGCCTCTACGACTTAGACACTAAGTGACCTTGAGCTATTTATTCAACCTGCTTTCTCACAGGGCTAATATGTCTTCCTCTCGTAAAGGTTGTGTGAAACACTCTTCAATATGGAGATGCTGGGCCAAGGCTAGCCCCTAAGGCAGCATCCTGTTGTAGGGAAGGATTTTGTCAGGTATGTTACACTGAATAGTTAATAACATTTTCCCACTCTAAACTTCTGTTAGGTTAAGCACCAAGCTGCTGACTGAAAGATCTAGGTTCGAACTCACAATCAGCTTTGAGAGAGAAAAGACCTGACAATCTGCTCCCATAAAGATTACAGAAAAACCCTATGGGGCAGTTCTACTCTGTCCTATAGGGTCTCTTTGAGTCAGAATCGACCTGAAGGCACACAACCCAACAACCTTCTTACTTTAACTAAATTAATGCATTTCCAATGGAGGAACTGCAAATGGCATCAGTAAGGGAGAGTTACGGAGAAATGGAGGAAGGATATTACCAAGGAGCCCCCTTTCCAACATCCTCCAGTCGCAATGAGTAGGCAACATCTGTATTGACTCTGTATCCACTCGACCCTGCTCATGGCCTTTGCTGCTTCCTTTATTAATGTTTCAGCTTCCTTTTTCCCAACTTTGATCTATTAGCAGATGATTAAAGGAAGGATTTTCTTATTAGGACAAGACGAGGTGCCTTGCCTCTTTCCCCTAGTGTAGAGATGGTTTGAAGGGGAAAGTATCACATGGGTATCAGAGCATCAGGGTCTGTCCTGGCTTCCCAGCCTGAGGGAAAGCAGTACCTCCCTGAGGCCCAGTTTCCTTACCTAAAAATGAGCAGGCCAGCCCCTGTCAATGCAAAGTCCTTTCTATTCCTGTGATTCTGTTTGCAGCTCATCAGGCTCAGCTCATTGTGCTAATTAGAGTAAGCAGCCCAGCGCAATCTGTCTGGCTAATGACATTATGTGAGATGGACAGAGAAATCAGGTCATGAAATGGGCTTATTAATGATCATTAGCATGTATGCCTGCAGCTGTGTACCTGTTTTGGCTGAACGCAGACCCAGCCTTTGCTTCTATCCCTCCTGCATGAGTGCTGATGGAGCTATGAGGGCTACACGGAGTCCCACTAGCACTGAGTCCAAGCAGGCATCAAGATTGCTGTAATGGATTTGTTTCAGTCATTACCCACACTCTTCAATCTGAATACCATTTGGAAATCTTTTTCCTCACCTATTGATGTTCTTCAGAGTGTAGAGGCCGCTTGCTACTCAGAGGGGGTCGCTGAACAAACAACATGGGCATTGTCCTGGACATTGTTAGAAATACAGGATCCCAGGTCCCACCTCAGAACCACTCTATCACAATCTACATTTCAACAAGACAACCAGTCAATTCATGTGCATATTAAAGTTTGAGAAGCACGAGTTTAAGCTGTGAGGAAAGCTCATGGCAGGATAGTGCTCTCTCTCTCCGTGAGGCTCTGACAAACTTAATACAATTTACCTCCCAATGGAAACAGTGCAGAACATTGAGCTAGAGAGTGCAGGCAAGACACAACTTCTCTGCGCCTTGGTTTCCTCTCTTGTTCCTGGGTTTTGTAGACTTAGAGGAAGCATGTATGAACAGCTGGCCAGTGCCTGCACAAAGGAGACTTCCTGTACATGGTGCCTGTAATTCCTTTGCAAGCCTAACTTCTCTGGGACGAAATCAGAACGTATGACCATTCACTCCTATTTGAGAATGTCAGGGTGGGGACTCATTTCTCAGAAATCAGCTGTTCACCCAGATGTTTTTAGGCTAGAAATAACCAGTAGGAATGTTAATATATATTTATAATGTAGAGATTTAAAATTAAAACCATCCAGGCTAGGAGGGATAGGCTTATACTTCAACCTCCAGGTCATTCCAAGGGAGACGTAACATCGTGAAGCAGAACTGGTTGATATATCTTTCAACTGCATGAAGATTCTTTTTCCCAATTCCCAATTAATTATTTTAGAAGACTGGTATTTTCCTTCTCTCCACTCTTCCCCACCTCTCACCCAACCACACATCTCTTTCCACAACCTGAGAACTTTAAAAACAAGGGAGTTTGCCAGGGACTACAGGTTTCCCAGGATGTGGAACTTTCAGTGGTAAAACCAGGAGAGTCCCAGGTGGACTGGGTAAGTCCGTCACCCTAATAGATATTGACTCCATAAATCTGAGATAGTCAAAACTTACAAAAATATTCTTAGGAGTGTTGTACTCCATAAGTATCATGGCCCAACTAGAAAAATAATCAAAGCTTTCCTTCTCCTGTATATCCGGCTAAATGGTGTTGTTTTGAGAACTTCGTTGCTGTCTCCTGCCTTTGTCTTCTTGGAGGTGATACAATCTCTCAGGTCATTACAAGCTGTATTTGTATTGGTCTTCTGAAAGTTGTATAAATGGCCATTGCTAAGCTGGCAGGACAGGGTTGGGGGTGGAACAATACCTGTAAATAAAATAAATAAATGTTTATAAATAAATAAAACATAAGCTTACAATTTTACAGCACAGCACAAGTGTTTAAGAAATTCTCATTTTGTATCTCTACCAGAGGTGTTTTTCTTTTCTTTCTTTCTTTTGCATACTGTTTTTTTATTGTGGTAAATATATATGTAACAAAACATTTGCCATTTTAACAGTCTTCACATGTACAGTTCAGTGACATTACTTACATTCAGCGTGTTGTTTAATCATCAGTTATATGTTCCCAAATTTTTTCATCACCCTTAAGCTCAGGGTCTGCTCATTCTTTTGCAGTTACTCAGGACTATATTATTTAGTGGTTTGAAAGATGCCAGCTGTTTGCCATTAAAAAAAAAAAGAACAAAACACGTGTTGCATGCCAGTATTTAACATGAAATAAATAAATCTTTAAAATAAATCCTATAAATCTATTTTATACCCACTTAAGGGATGAGGCATTGGAGATCAATAAAGGCAAATGAATTGTCTAGAGTCTCAGAGGAAGAGTTTTAAACTTTTTGTTCAAGGTTCTCTTTCCCTAACTTGTATAAGTAAGAACTGTCTTACTTACTTTTATATTCTCAGGTCCTAGGAGCAGTCTTTACTGCTGATAGATGATAGATGGGTAGACGATTATGATAGATAGATAGAGAGAGAGAGAGATAGCTGCCGTCAAGTTACCTCTGACTCAAGGTGACCATATGTACAACAGAATGAAATGTTGCCCAGTCCTGTGTCATCCTCACTGTTACCAGCATGTTCAAGTCCATCCTTGTGGCTACTGTGCCAATCCATCTCACCAAGGGTCTTCCTCGCCTTCACTGACTTTCTACTTCACCAAACATCATGTCCTCCTCCAGTGATTGATCCCTCCTGATGACATGTCCAAAGCAAGCAAGTAGTACAATGTTCTGCTGTGATCCATAAGGTTTTCATTGGCTAATTTTTGGAAATAGATCTCCAGGCCTTTCTTTCTATTCCATCTTAGTCCAGAAGCTCCACTAAAACCTGTCTACCATGGGTGTCCCTGCTGGTATTTGAAATACCGATGGCATAGTTTCCGACATCATAGCAACATGCAAGCCACCACAGTACGGCGAGCTGACAGACGGGTGGTGGTTGCCATAGAGGCACCCAATAAAATAGTAGTCAAGTCATTGGAAATCAATGGATAACATCTAAAGAATTAAATTCTCTGCTTCTCCCATGCCTCCAAGCCCTAAGAATGATGAACTCTCATACAGGGAATGGAATGGAATCCAGTAGCTATGCACCTGCCCAGGGAGATTGTTAGCCAATGTGAAAGTTTTGGACTAACAGCAGCAGGAACAACCTCAAGGGTTTCAGGGTTTTGGTAGTTTAAGTGAGTGACAGTGTAGGCCTGGGAAGCGAGGGGGAGGTTTTACCGTCTGTGGCAGCCAGACCCCACACTGAAGGATCCTTCCCCCTCCCACCAAGGCCCATATGACTCTACAGCATCTACACTTTTAACCCTTCCAGGGTGATGATGGCTCTTACAAGGCCCATGGAGTGAGGGAGAAAGGGTACCAGTTAAGGATGCAGACTTTGGCATTTGGGACCCAGGTTCAGGCTCTGCCAGTATCTTAACTTTTCTCAGCCTAAGTTTCCTCACGTGTAAAATGGGGTTAGACTGGTATCTGTGTGTCAGGGTTCTTATGTGGTTGAGTGGGGTGCTCATCGTGGGCCTTGCATGGGGCCTCACCCACCATGAGCACTCGAGCAGTGCAGGCTCCTGCTAGTACTAGTGGTTCCACCCTGAATTGTCCCATGCAGGACCTGACAGAGAAGCTTGGTGTTAGCAGTCCCCACTTCAGCCAGTGCCTGCCAGGACTGCTCACCTGCTGAGAGAAGGGCCTCCCAACCACCCTTCCCTAACAAGCCTGGTTGCCATTGGAGTCCACTCTGACTCATGGTGACCCCATGTGTATCAGAGTAGAACTGCATATGGTTCTCAGCGGTTGATTTTTCAGAAGTAGATTGCCAGGTCTTTCTTCTGAGGTACTGGACTGGAACCTTCAACCTTTGGTTAGCAGCTGAGTGTGTTGACTCTTTGCAATATCCAGGGACTCCTACCCTCCCCTACAAACCTGAATACATCTCTGTCCCTGCAGATGATACCCTAGATCTTACCCAAGCTATTCCCTTTGGGAAAAGGATCTAAAAATCTTTTTTCAATTAGAAACCCAACCTATGGTTTTCTGAAGTATATTGGTGATTATTTTCCCAGAAACTTCGGAAGCCCAACTTCCCTAAGCACTCTGCCCTATTCAGCTTTGCTGCCCTTCTAGCCTGGCATCATTAGACCCAGTTGATGCCACCCAGGAGGGAGCCCTGCTGGCACAGAGGTTAAGAGCTACAGCTGCTAACCAGAAGGTTGGCAGTTCGAATCCACCAGCCACTCCTTGGAAACCCTATGGGTCAGTTCTACTCTGTCCTATAGGGTTGCTATAAGTTGGAATCGACTCGACGGCAACAGGTTTGATTTTTTTGGCTAATACCACCCACAATACTCACATGGCTGTATATTTTGTCTGATATTTTAAATGACCTAATAGTGGCCTTAAGATATGTCCTACAACTGAAATGTACCAAGAAAAAAATGACTTATTGTCATGCGTATTACATAAATCACTACAAGGTAGAGTTCAATTTTCTGCAGGCATTTTCTGTTGTATTTGTTTGATATCAGTGTATTTTTCTCTTTTTCTAACAGTTCACAGGCTAACACAGGTGACAGGACCAAGCCCATGTGACTTTGTAGGAGCCTGAAGTAAGATGTCTGGCAGTGGAATCTGCCCCTTAAGTCTTGATTTTCAAGAAGCAACGGGCAGTTTGTTTCTTAGAAAATGAGTGTCATTTGTGGCATTGTCCTTGAGAACAGATTTAACTCCAACCACAACTATAGGTGCACTTTGGAATAAATATTGGAAGAAACGGTACACTCTCTCAGTTTCCTAAATCTTTGGGCTTCAGGACACCTTTTTGCCCTGAAAGTGAATCAACTGTTGCCTTTTCAGCAATATAAAAACCCCCTTTCGCTAAAAGAGAATTTCAAAGTCGGAATAGGATTTTCCTGTTTATGCTTTGTAGTTACGTTTTTGATGAAACTCACTTCCCTAGCACAGAGACTTAAACTGTTGAGGCAGAAAGATACTTCTTAAATAAAGTGGCAAAAGACAGCATGAATCAAAACCGCCTTGAATGTTTGTGGCCTTTCATCATGGCACGTTCAAAAAACATTTTTCTTCATAGAATATATTTAAGCTTGTCAGCTGAGGAAATCTAGTAATACAAGATATTATTGGGCTTTCTAAGTAGACAATAACTTTGGCAGTGCCAAAATTTATATCCTTGGGCTCAGCTAAATCTGATGTGCTAAGAGTCCTTATCTGAAAGAACAGTGGCCCATAAAATCGGACATTCCCTTGGAAATATCAGTTAGAACTTGTAGCCAATATCCACAATCAGTAAAAGTCTGTGTCCCCGTGGAAGGAGTTGCTGGCTGCCAAGGCTGGGTCCTCCCCTTCTGCACTCTACAGGTTTGCTCAGAAAGCTTTCTCTGCAAATAGACACCGAGTTTCCTTTACGATTTTATCCCTGCATCCACTGACATGATTCCAATTCCTTTATATAAGAAAAAGAGATTTCTCTCTTTTTTATGTGTGCCTTTTCTAGTACTTAAGCATGTGTAAAGCCCACCCCTCTGCCCCTGTTCAGTCCTCAGAAAGCCAATTTTTCACCATTTTCCCCCATGTTAATCCTCAGCGCATCATATACTCTCTGGTAGTTCCTTGTACTCATTCAAGTTTTCTACTTATTTTTCATCCTAGAATTTAAGCTGTTGTGAAATTAATATACAACGCTACTGAAAAGATGCGTTGTCATTTGCTAGGTTTCCCAGGTTATAATAAGGCATCACAACAGATCTAGCCTATGGAGACTTTGTGCTGTTTTAATGAAGTGGGAGCACTGTGTGGGACCCCAAAGCTTGAGCTCAACCCCAAGGCCATTGTGCTCCAGATGGAGGTCTGGAACATATGGACAAGGCACCTAGCCTAACTCTCAGTTAAGTAAGCTTTTGAACACTTGAAATGATATATGTAAAATATGTAAAAGTAAGTTACTTACACAAATATTAGCTCACTGGTGGTTCAGTGGTAAAATTCTCCCCTTCCAGGCAGGAGACTGGATTCAATCCTTGGTCAACGCACCTCATACACAGCCACCACCCATCTGTCAGCGGAGACTTGATGTTGCCATGATGCTGAACAGGTTTCAGCAGAGCTTTCAGACCAAGACTAGAAAGAAAGGCCTGGCGATCTACTTGTGAAAACCAGGCAATAAAAACTGTATAGATCACGAAAGTCTGATCCACAGCCAATCATGGGGATGGCATAGAACTGGGCAGAATTTCCTTCCATTGTGCATGGGATTGCCATGAGTCGGGTTGATTCAATGGCAGCTAACAACAGTTCTATATACGTATATCAAAAAAACCATTCCATGACATTGTGGCTATTATCATTCCATGAATTTAGCGGAATGGCTGCAAATAAGTGGAAGTCTATAAAATACCTAAAACGACTGTTACATTTACTTAGATTTCTGAATTTGACTTTAAAATAATACTAATGTGGAATGCCCCAACCTTTGAAAATCCCTCTTAGTTACAAAACACCATCCCAAAGAGGTGAGCTTTTAACTTATAATTTTATAAGTCTTATCTTCCGGTTAGGGGAAATCTTTACAGATATAATGTGCAGGCTATAACATAAATTCCAAAACAAGTCATGTAATTAAGATGTAAACTTATATTTCTATACAAATGTTTGCAAGTCTAGAAATGGATTTCAATTATTGATGTTTTGAAATGAATAGCTTGAAGGACCGAAACATCTGTCAAGTTGTAGCAACAGTTTCTAAAATAAAATGCTTCACCTCAGGACAATAACTAATAAATGTCAGATTAAGTTTCCATGCCTTTCTTTACGTGGATCGAGACAGCTGCCTCTGGGTTCATGGCATTTAAGATTATCTCCCCGTCCTCTAAAAAAATCTAATGAAACGGATACAAGTTCAATCAGAGATTTGATATTTAACAATTATTTTTTTCTTTAACTTGTCTTTTTTTCTCAATAAATTAATATATCAAATAAGTTTGCTGGTTTTACCAAGTCTGCAAAAGTGTAAACATAGGAAAATTTTTCAATCTGATGGAATACAACATCTGTAAATGTGATACTCAATAATTCCAAATTTCTAACCTTTAATAGAAGCACAGCTCATTCTGATAAAATGCTTCCTTCACTCTGAAGACAACCATTCACAAGTGTCTATGGCACAGGTGGGTAAATTTCACAACTGGTTTTTAGACCTGAAGACTGGTAATGGGAAAATGCAGTGACACATCTGTTTAGCTTCAGTGCCTCTGGGTGTATGACTTCCTGACTCTGAGCAAGGGCCCTCCAATCAGGCAGATTTAGGGTCAAATTCCAGGCCTGCCACTTATTAATAAGAAAATTAAGACGAATTTCTTAATTTTTGAGCACATTTTCTTTATCAGTGAAATAGATGTAACTTAGTCACCAGGTGGAAACCCTGGTGGTGTAGTGGTTAAGAGCTATGGCTGCTAACCAAAAGGTTGGAAGTTCAAATCCACGAGGTGCTCCTGGGAAACTCTATGGGGCAGTTCTACTCTGTCCTATAGGGTCATTATGAGTCGGAATCAACTCAAAGGCAATGGGTTTGGTTTTTTTTTGTTTTTTTTTTTTTTTAAGTCGCCAGGTTGTTGTAAGGATTAAAGAAGCTATTGTATGTAAAATGTCTAGACAGTTAAAAAAAAATTGTTGACACACATTAGTCATTACTAGAATTATCTACATCCAATGGATCCCCAGTTAATGGAAGTAACAAGTCCTGGGGCAGTGCTCTGTAATGACTTAGGTTTTGTCTTCTCCCCCACCTGACCCTTCTCTTGTTCTCCAATGAAACGTTCTCCGCTCTCAGGGAAAGTAGCTACTCAATGCCTTTCCAAAGGGTCTCTTAGCCGCTGTGGGCACACAATTGTTCCAGACTCAAAATAACTTTCCCACTTTCCACAATATTTGCTTTCCTGGGAAGCATGGGTGTGTCCCTGAGAATAAAAGTTGAATTTTTGACATTTTATGTATTGTAAAACACAAGTTTCTCCCAATCAGTCAATCAGAGCAAAGAAACAACTAATCCTGATGCTTCCATTACCCAAGTGGCAATAGAACTGTGGATTGAGTCATTATAAGCTCCTCGGAGGCCTCAGACATTCTGATTTTGGAGACCTCACATAACAGCATAGCATGCATATTAAAAGTGCTCCCGTATCCCACATTATACAGGCATATGAGCTGAGTTACAGTTGACTAGTTGACCTATTGTTATATTTTATATTATAGACAGTTGAACGTTTATTAACTTTGATGTTGGAATCTCTTTTTTATTATTTTTTTTTAGGCATTTTTCTAAAGTATTTTACATTTTTTAGGCTTTTGTAAAGACCACATGTCTATCATGCCTTTCACTAGCACTAAACAAAAGATCTGTCAACAGTGGCCTATAAACATTGCTCCAATGTTTATAAATCAATGCACTTCTTCCTTCATTGAGAAAGTTGTGCTACTCAGATTAGATAAATAAATAAAAAGGTCAGCAGGCCAGCTGAATTAAATAGTGTATTTAGTGAGGCAATTGATTTACATTCTGGCACAAACTCTTATCACATTATAAAGTTGTAACCAACAGTTCCTGGTGTGGCAACCTGTCCACAGGCCACATTTAGAGTGTCATTGCCTTAGACAGGACAACCTTCCTCACTAAATCAACTCTGAAATGTTCCTTGATGATCCCCAAAACTGGTATTATCACAGCCTGTTCTATTCCTCACTGACTGTTGGGTGTGTTATGCCCTGCATGTACACAGGCACATGCAGACTAAAACCCCAATCAGTATTTCCCAAAACTGTGTGGATTTAAGAAGCATTTGGGGAGTTTGTTGATCATGTCGATTCCAGGAGTCCATTCCCTTAAATTCAGCAGGGTTAGTATTAACCAAAAGCAAATCAATGGCCATCGAGCCCATTCTGACTCGTGGTGACTCTATGTGTTACAGAGTAGAACTGTGCTCGTAGGGTTTTCAAGGCTGTGATCTTTCAGAAGCAGACCGCTAGTCCTTTCTTCTGAGGCACCTCTGAGTGGGTTTGAACTACCAACCTTTCAGTTAGTAGTCAAACGCTTAACAATTTGTGCCACCCAGGGACTCTTTAAGATTGATATAAATAAACAAAAAAACCAAACCCGTTGCCATCATGTCGATTCCTACTTGTAGCGACACTATAGGACTGAGTATAAATATCCTACAGGGTTTCCAAGGAGCGGCTGGTGAATTCGAACTGCCGACCTTTAGGTTAGCAGCTGAACTCTTAACAACTGTGCCACCAAAAAACAAAAACAAACCTGTTGCCATCAAGTGGATTCCGACTCATAGCGACCCAATAGGACAGAGTAGAACTGCCCTGTAGGGTTTCCAAGGAGTGGCTGGTGGATTCAAACTGCTGACCTTTTGGTTGGCTGCCAAACTCTTAACCACTGTCCCACCAGGGCTCCATAATTTTTATTTTTAGCAAGTACACCACAAAAGAAACTGCCACTGAATCGATTCTGACTCATTGCAACTCTATAGGACAGAGTAGAACTTCCCTCTTTTGTTTAACAGCCAAGCACTTTAACCACTGTGCCACCAGGGCTCCTACAAGATCACAAAGCGATTCTATCACTTCTAATCCATGAGAAACAGCACTCCTTCAGGCTATGGAAGTCAACATTACCTCTGATGCTTCACCTGTGGAAATGTCCTCCTTGTCCCATTCAGAACACCCTGGGGAAATGTTAAGGCATAGCAAAGAGGGAGATCTTGATGCTGTTGAGATATCGAACCAATATCAGCAACCAACTTTCTCCATAATTCTTATAATATGAGAAAAAATAAACCACATACAGTTGCATTATTCTGTTATTTACAACCAAACACAATCTTAACTGATATAGGATTTTATAACTCATTTTTTCCATGGAACTGATCCTCCAGTAGTAATGAGCCACTCTGATTTCTCTATCTCCATGCTGACTTCTCATTAGAGCTTTTGTTGTTCCTACTAAATCATTTTATTTGTGTTGCTGGTTTATGTATGGAAATTTTGCCTTCCCCAAAAGATTATAAGTAATTTTGAAAGTGTCTGCATAGGACTGGTTATGTTGTAAACACTATCTGGTATCATAAGAGGCTGAGCTGGTGATCAATTCAGTACGCCCGCCTCTCTCAACTTACCACGTGCACTCTCTCTTTCACTCTGGGCACTCCAGCCACACGGGATTTTTTCAATTCCTTGGATCCACCTTTTCATGCAAAGGCTTTTTCACATGCAGTTTCCTCTGTCCTGGTACAGTCTTCTCATCCTCTTTATCTTCCTAATCCCCACTTATCTTTCAGGTTGTAGTTGACCTTAACCTACTCCCAGGTTAGGTACCCTTTTCTAACATTCCCAGACGACATTGAATTTCCCCATTTGTCCTACTTACCACACTAGCAATTACTGGTTGATTGTCTTATCCACCAATCTACACAGCTCTACCTATGACCAATGTAGAAAAAAATGGGTTATATCTGTCTTGCTGACTGAATTCCTAGCCCTTAGCCCAGTGACTGACACATGGAGGGCAATCAATCACCGTTGAAAGAAAGGAAGGATAAGTGAGCAAATGGTTCAAGTTTCACACCCTCTGGCTAGGACAGGGGTGAGTGGAGAAAATGAATTCTAAAAGATCTTTAAGATTCTTTTCTAGTCTACTAATCAACAACTTGTTACTGTTTTTATAAATGGAATCAAACTGAGTCATTATAAGTGAACTGTCTGAATCAATATACTTTTCTTATCCGTCACACAGAGTAAAACAACAGAAAAGTAATGGTCTAAAAAAATGTGACAAGGCAAACAATAATTAAAAACACTGCAAAAATGCTCTCAGACGCATCACAGTTGAGTGTCCCTGACAGAGCTTGAGAAGAATGTAGAACAAATACAAGCTTATAAAAAAAGACCAGACTTACTGGTCTGACAAAGACTAGAGAAACTCCCAGAGTATGGTCCCCGGATACCCTTTGAATTCAGTACTGAAGGCACTCCTGAGGTTCACCCTTCAGCCAAAGATTAGACAGGCCCATAAAACAAATAATAATACATGTAGCTCAACCATGTATACGAGACTAAATGGGCACATAAACCCGGGGCAAGGACAAGAAGCAGGAGGGGACAGGAAAACTGGACAAATGGAAATGGAGAACCCAAGGTGGAGAAGGGGAGAGTGTTGGCACATTGCAGGGTTGGCAACCAATGTTACAAAACAATATGTTTATTAACTGTTTAATGAGAAGCTAATTTGCTCTGTTAGCCTTCATCTAAAGAGCAATTTAAAAAAAAAATGCTCCCAGATGTATAAGTACAGATACTTTGCATTAGAATATTTTCTCAAAATAATTTCCTTGGAAATGCATAGGGTCTTGTGATGTCCATAGACTGCTCTAAGCAACTCTACCCTTATAGAATTTTGAGTATACTTTCCTAGAAGAGATTTCAAGCCACTTTGGCTGAACAAACTTTAAAAGTGCTGCCACTATCAGTGAAAGGTATTAAACATTTTAAAATAAATATTGCATATTACCTTAGTGTATATAGTCCACGTATTGCAACTTAAATTTGAAAACGAAAGTGTTTGAAGACTTTCTTAGCATGATTAAAAAGATGCAAACAGTAAAGAGTATTGTAATACAGGAAAAGATGCTTACGATCATTAGCCATTAGAGAGAGATGCAAATCAAAACTACAAATCAGATACCATCTCACCTCTGCAAAAATGGCAATGATCAAAAGTTAAAAAAAACAGTAAATGCTGGCAAGGTGGTGGGGGTCTGGAAGTCTTAAACATTGTTGGTGGGAATGTAAAATGGTACAACCATTATGGAAAACAGTATGGCGCCTCCTCAAAAAGCTAGAAATAGAAATACCTTATGATCCAGCAATCCCAGGATTGGTTTACTGGATTTGAAGACTCAGGACCATAGTCTTGTGGGACAACTCAGTCAATTGGCATAAGATAGTTCATAAATATAATATTCTACATCTTAGTTGGTGAGCAGCGTCTGGGGTGTTAAAAGCTTTCAAGTGGCCATCTAAGATACAACTATTGGTCTCTACTCGTCTAGAACAAAAGAGAATGAAAGAAATCAAAGACTCAAAGAAGAAACTAGTCCACAGGACTAATAGCCCACATGAACCATGGTCTCATCTAGCCTGAGACCAGAAGAACTAGAGGGTGTCCAGCTACCACTACCGACCATTCTGACCAGGGGGACAACAGAATGTCCTGGGTAGAAAGAGATGAAAACTGTACAACAAAACTCAAAATACTAAAAAAGGCCAGACTTACTGGACCAATAAAGACTAGACGAACCCCCAAGACTATCGCCCTAAGATACCCTTTGAGCTTGGAACAGAAACCACTCCTGATAGTCATCTTTCATCCAAATAATATATTGGCTTATAAAATAAACAATATCACCTGTGAATACTGTGCTCCCTTAAATAATCAACTACATGAGACCAAGTGGTCAACATTTACCCTAAAATAAAGATGAGAAGCTAAGGAGCGGCAGGGAAGCTAGATTAACGGGAATAGAACAAAAAGAATGGAAGTAATGAAAGTGTTGACACATTGTGAAAAATGTAACCAATGTGATGGAAAAAATTGTATAAAAATTGTTAAATGGGAACCTAATTTGCTATGTAAATTTTCACTTAAAACACAATAAAATATTTTTTAGAAAACATAGTAGATAATAAGTAGCCTCATTTCATGAAAAAGATGTTTTATTGTAATAATTTTATGACAAAATTAACTAATATCCAATCTGGTGCATTAAGAAAGCCTGTATTTTTACACAAATAATGCGCACCTTCTACATTTTTTGCCAACCGCGCCCTCCCCCAGGAGATATTTTTGTAAGTGCACTATGCTAATTTCCTCACAGCAACAGGTAAAAAAATTTAGCATAGCAGCACTTACAAAAATACCTCGAGCGGGAAGGGCACAGTTTGCAAACAAATGTAGAAAGCTCACATTATTTGGGTAAAAATACAGTGATAGTATTCTCACCATGATACTTTCCAACTAGGATAAGTCTTTCCATGTGCCTTTGCCTTTGGGGAGATAATTCGCTGGCTGAAAGATGTGGGCAGTTCTATTTTTCATTTTATAGTAATTAAAATAATTTTTTGGAATCCACACGAAGAATCAACGATATTTTTATTAAATTTAATCTTGCAAAGAAAAGAGGAAAAAATCATTTTATGACTAGAACCTAGTGCAGCAGGCTACAAGATTTTCCTGCGTCTTCTTAGCACTCCACGTCCAACTTGTAAAGAATAATAAATGGCTTGATATCAGTTTCCTCCTTATGGTGCCTGGATAGTCTGATGGAGGCAGAAGCCAACAGAAAGGACTCAAGAGTGTGTCTCTAATAATACCCCAGAGTAGAGTATCAAAAAGAATCCAAACCAGGAAAAACTGACAGTTCAATTGCATATCAATGTCCTTGAGAGAAACCTGACTGAATGCTAATAAATAATATCTAGTTTTTATTGTATGTGTAATCAACATGCCATCCACTTCACAATAACCACAGAAAATATATATATTTTAAATATGAGAATATTGAGGCTCTGAGTGTTAGAATCTACCAGTTATCTGGTAATTGAGCCAAGCTGAATCCCAGTCTCTCTGCCACTCTAAATATCTTTCCTATTTGCTGATGTTGCCTATCCAGTCCAGAGTTGAAAAGACCAAACACAAGCTCCATATGCAAAGGTCAAGGAAAGGCTCACAAAAAGGACAGAGCCAAGCATTAAGTACCCGCAGGAACTGGAAATGGATAGGCTGCGTGCTACAAAGAGATCTAAGATGACTGCTATGCGGCTTCATGAACCTCGGGTCACTAGTGAAGAGATGTTTTGGCCTGGCTTCAAGATTGCAAGTTTAGTAGCCAGAAATATCCAACTTACACATGAGACCTTTAAAAAGCCAAAAAATTGCCTGCCACTGCTGTCTTTTTCTACTGAACATATAACCAGAGGGTATGAGAGCTCATAGGAGGTGGGTTAAAGAGGAGGAAAGAATAGCAGCTCTAAACACTAATCAGTTATTGAAACAGGTTTTACAGTTGAAGAACGCTTCATCTTTCTGAGTGGGGAAGTCTAGTCTTCCCTGATGTCTGGAGCAATTACTGGCTGCATGGTCATGGTTCTGTTTTAGGAGTATGTAAGATTTCATATATAATAAGTCAATTTTTTCTAATTCTTTTATCAGACCCCCTACTAGATTACTCTCTGCAAACATAAAAGAAAGAAGATTGACACATGGAATGCTTTGAGATCAGAAGAACCAGCAATGAACAGCTAGGTTAGAAAGATATTTCCTGGCTTAGGTCCCTTGAAACATAAACTCTTTTACATTATTCCTTTTTAAACTAAAAATAAATAATACTTCCTTTTTCTCCTTTTCCTTGCAATGAAACCAATAAATATTCATTAGAGAAGGAATATAAGGCACAGGGAACCAAAAAGAATGACAAAAATCAAAACTCATATTTGTACCACTTTGATATAATCACAGTTGAACTTTATTGGTTTTATTTATTTATTAATTAATCTTTATTTCTGAGAGGTGTGTGTGTGTGTGTGGTATGTGTGTGTGTTCAAAAGAATGATGAGGAAGGAGAGGAATCATCTCTGAAGGAAATCTGGTTATAGGGCTTGATGAGAAATACAGCTAGTGAGAAATTCTTGATAGCAGGAACAGCTGACAGACTTCTGAGAAGGACGTTGTACAGTATTACATTGCATGTTGTTGACTGTCTTATGCTGAACAGTTCCACAGCACCTCCTTTACCCCCCCCACCCCTTCTTTCAGTAAAATCTTCTCTACACAGTGCCTTTTCTTTGTGATATTTCGGGCGGCAAAAAAGGGAACTTTTTAGTTGACTTTAAGTGAAGAAAATGTTACCATCACAGGAGCAAAGCTGCAGAGAGGAAATGGAAAACTTAATAGAAAAAATAATACTCCTAGGGTAAGTACAAGCCCTCAAAGGATCCTTAGCAGTTTGGGGGAAAGAACCTGGACTTCTTACTCTGCAAGAGAAATATCTCAAGACAGATGTCTAAAAACATTAGTAGAAGGATGGCTCCAGAATGTTATAGGACTTGGGCACACAAAATCTCTGATGTATCTTATCTGATCCCAAGCAGCTCAGTGTTGTGTATGGTATCCTACTCCGTAAAACAGAGTCCAGCAACCAAAAAACAATGTAAAATCCTTTAAATGTTCACTCAGTCTTTCAAAGTAATGAACAGCAGAACTTGAATCTGCACTGTGACCTTGAAAGAGTTACTTATCTTCCCTGAAGTGTACCCTGTCTTTGGAAAACGGAGCTAACAATACTGCACTTATACAGTCATTGTGGTAAGTGCATAAGGTGTGTGTACAGAGTCTGGCACATAGTTGATAACTCAAAAATGTGTTTGCCTACTTCTTTCATTGGCATCACCTGATGGGGCTCTTCTAATACTCGTTTGGCTTTTACCACAGTGTTCTTAGAATTGCAATTTCTCACACTGAAGTTTTTCTGGTGTGAATTTTCTAGATGTATATCTCAACACCTTTGGATGAGAAGCTCAGTACTTTGCAAGGTGGTAATATCTTAATTCAATATGTTCTTCTGCAACAACATGTCAGTGAGAAAAGGCTTCCAAAGAGTTTCAAGACTTATAGTCCAACATTGCATATCACTCTGTTGACTTCCAAATTTCAAACCTTGGAGATATCTAGATATCTAGGAACAAGGGAGATATGGAATCAAGGGCAATGACCAATGGAACATCTTAACATGCCAGGAATCCATGGAATTAACAACATTGCACCCTGTGGTACAATGGAAACACACAGTCATTACTTGACTCTGTGGCACGTGAAGTGGTAGAAAGAGCAGTAATGTGAGCTAAATCTTGTGTTGACTTTGATTCAAATTCTCTCTGAAGTATTTTTATTTTGCCTCCAAATTCTTGAGGCACACTGAAGAAAAAAAAAAGGAGGGGAAGAGAGGAAAGATTTGTTTCTTCATGTAGAAGAAAGAAAGGTCTTAGCTTTTTCTATATTATCTTGAGGGCTGGTACTAGGATGATTGAGCATAAGACACAAGAGAACATATTTATGCTCAATGTAAGACAAAGCTAGAGAAGGCTAAAGTTAGACTGAGTTATCTGAGTGGGTATTGAGTTCATCATTGGACGTATTCAAGCATAGGCTGTGTGAGTGAAAGATGGGAATGTGATAGAAAAGAGTTAATGGCTGAAGGAGCCTTTAGGGCTGAAGGACATTAATTCTATAACCTCTCAGGCTTAAAAGGAAACCTCAAAGTTTTCTTTCAAGCCTGAGAGGTTAGATAATTCTGAATACAGTATCATAAGGACATCAATGGAAGAAACTTCAAGGCAGGTAGAAAGGGAGGACAATAGAATTATAGGTCATCATGGCAAGGATCTTTGATCTGTCAAGATCCTGTGGCATCCTTCAAAACACACAGCCACAGTATATAGGATTGTTTGGAATTTTACCTACTACTTCTATCCCCGCTGTCATCTGGGGCCCATATATCAGAAAGTCGTCATTGGTATCTGTCCCAAGAAACATTGACTCACCAGATTATGTGATCTAAGAACTTTGGACCAGAAGGAGACTTTGGGCCAGAAATGCCTTAGTCTAGCCCTCCAAAATTTGTGTCCCATTGAGAAAATTCACTGCTGATTCCAATAGTATTCCCATATGTGTCTCCAGATTATTATTACTATAATGTAAGGAGAATAGAGCATCTTGAAGGAAGGGGTATGGAAACTATTGAATGGGTCTGCTTATTCAGTTATCAATAGAAAATACAAAAGAAGAGTTAAGTTACCTCTCTTTGAATGAGCAAGATATGATCTTCATGATTCTTTCCCTGCCTTAAGATCTGTTCATTTTTGGATTACTCTTCAGCCTGTGTCCTCAATGTTTCCTAAAATATCCACCAAGCTCATTCATGGAAAACAAGGCAAGGTTTTCCTTTTGCACCCAATTGAAATGCTGTTCTATTTTTTAGCATCAGCCCTTTAACCGATTTTAACTTCAGCCCATGTCTCACATACTGAGAAAGGTAAAAGTGCCTGGGATCCTCCTTAACCTGGGATGCTCATTGCAATGCCATCTCAACTAGGATAATTTAGAAATCCCTGACACTCAGTTAAAGTCTGCCCACTTCCAAACTAATTTCCTCTGCTCTCCATGAGCATTTTGACATCTTCCAAATGCCAGAGGTGGATGTAGGATGCTGCCAGAAGGAGGAATCCAAGACAGCTGTATACACCATTGTGTCTGTGTGTAAGGGCTCACAGAGTAACCAACAGCATCATCTGAGTCCTATTCTGCTAAAGCAGACAGCTTCAAGGAAACAAAAAACCATTTGTTAGCTTTTGTAGGTTTTGCATAACTCCACTTGCTTATGAAATGTGGAATGTGTCCAGTTCTTTTGTCCTGTTCTCATACAGCACAATGAATATATCATCCCATTAGCCCATAGCTTAGAGCCGATTACACTACCATCATTCGTTTAGGACTTAATAGTGTTTACCAAGGCTTTCACAGAGTTCTTTGTGACATGCCGCAGAAGCCAGCCTAGCAACTGTAGCTAACAGGCTCAGAGCAGAGCCGTTTCAATGCAAAATCATTGGTTTACAGCATCTCAAGGCATTTGCCTAGTGTGCTCTGAAAAATGAAAAGGTTCTAACAAAAGAAAATAAACCTTTGGGGACCAAGATGGAGAAAGAAAATAGCAAGCAGCATGTTGAGAAACATTATGGTTTTCAGCAGCCTTGGGTGAGGAGGAGGAAGAAGGGGAAAGACGGTGGTGTGACCCATTTATCAGACCACATCAATGGAAGTTGATGTCAGGGCAGAGTGGCATTAGCACTTTGTAATGTCCACCCACAGCCATGTTCTGTCTTTGCAATCAGTGTGATTCACACATGTCTGAGCAGGAGGAGGTGGATGCATTCAGAGGTCCTCACCCCCTCTGTGGCCACCAAGACCATCTTCTAGAGTAGCACAGACCTCAGGCCCACTGTCTGCAGTATGACCAGCCTTCCTTTCCCGTCTGACCTATCTTCAGCCCAGGCCTCTTAGCTGCCCGGAGTTCTTGAGCTAACTCCTCAATTTCCTTACCAAACTTCATTTGCAGGATAGACTCCCAAAATATTCATTCTTACCCTAGCATAAACGTAAATGTGTTGTTCTTTTTTCCAGGACTAATAGAGTTTTGGAGTTTTTTGGTCATATCTCTGATGTCAAAATGAAAGGACAAATCCTCTACGTGGTAATGGGAGATACAAGCAAGCAGGAGTTTTGAAACAGGGGCTGTGTTATAATTCTTTGTATGTAAATGTTAAAAGTAAATGTTCTCATGAGTCATTGGCATGCCCCAAATCCCACACTTATTAAATGGATGTCTTCTAAAAGATCTTATTTTACTGGCTTTTTTTTTAGGCTTTTCAGATCTCTTCTCTTCTCATTTTAAAATATTGGCTCTTTGTTGTTCTTGGTACTTGTTTCCATCTCCGTTGTTGTTCACTTCCATCAAGTCAGCCCCTATCTCATTGCGGCCCCATGCACAATGGAACGAATGCTGTCCAGTCCTGCACCATCCCCATGATCAGTTGTGGATTGGGCTGTTATGATCCATAGGATTTTTACTGACTGATTTTTCAGAGGGCCTATCTTCCTAGCTCATCTTAGTTCGGAAGCTTAGTATAGAAGCTCCGCTGAAACTTGTTCAGCATCATAGCAACATACAAACTTCCAGACACATGGGTAGTGGCTGCACATGAGGTGCATTTGGCAGAAATTGAACTCAGGTCTCACTTATGGAAGGTAAGAACTCTATCACTGAATCACCAACGCCTCATGTTCCTATCCTACCCACTTACATTATAGACCACCTATATCTTAGAAGGCAATGTTCTCTTCTTTTGTCTACTAAGGTCATGATGATTGTGTTTGGTTTTTAAAATCTTATGGAGTTTTTGCTTAGGGGGTGTTGACTTTATGTCAATGGTGGTGAAATAATTTGGTAAAGGATCGCAAGAATGGTTGTACAAATTGAAGAATGTAATCAGTGTCATGAAATTTTACATTGTTGATTTGGCATATGCTTTGTTGTATATATTTTCACCACAATAAAAGAAAAGAAAAAAAAATCATGGGAAAATTATTTCCTGATAAAGGGTGTCTGTCAGGAAGTCAAATGGATGCAAATGGAAGCAATGCAAATGGGTGGTTTAGCCTTGGCTTCCAATTTCCTTGCAAATACTTTAAGACCATTTGCTGGTATGTCCCAGACAAAAAGACAAACTCCTATGGGAAGGGAGGTATCTGGTCCCCCAGCTCTCAGATCTCTGGTGTGTTGGACCTCAGAGGTCCATAGCCTCTTGGGTTGCACACAAACATAGCCATCTCTGTGCAGAAGATGGTTTTAGTTCCCTGGTTGTGTCTATAATTTCCCCACATTTTTCTTTAATTTCTTTATGTATCAGTTTCTTGATCATTAAAATGAAATAATCATAGAATCTACTTCATAAAAGTATGGTGAGCATTAAATAAGATAATATATACACAACACTTAGCATACTGCCTGAAAGATACTCAACACTTGCTTATATGTCAGCTATTATTATTGTGACCTTAACTCATCCACTACCCTTGCGGACAGACATGAGCCATACAGCATGAACTTACACAAATTGATCATGACCTTGGGGCTGTGGCTACACCTGCAAAACTGGTCACACAGCTGTTAATGAAAATAATATTCTGCGCCTTTCTCACTGTCCTTCCTCATCAACGGCCTCTCACTTCCCATCATGGTACGTAACGATCTCGCAAACAATTCTTCTTCCTGCACCAGTTTTTCAAGCTGTGCTCGCCTCCCAATCTTGAGAGGAATTTCTGTTACAGTCTGAGAGGATTCTAATCCTGGGTGGTCAGAATCACTTCTGTCCCTATGAAAGGTGGGAAAGTCCTGGAGATATAGGGGAGAAAATTTGATCCAGCCTTTGGCTCAAGGCTGGGAGGAGCCGTCTTGGAGGAACAGGACGGCGACACACTGCCGCCTATGGGTGAAATGCCTCCAAGGATTGGGGTCCTTGGGCTTTCTTATCTGGCTGCATTGGCTACGTGGAGAAACACAGTCAGTGCGGTGTGGGAGAGCAAGTGTGAAATCTCTCCAATTTTCAAGATTCAGAGACTCTTATCTAGGCCTGTTTACTACGAAATGAAAAAACTGAACAGATTTTTGTGATGACGGGAAATCGAACGTGCAGAATAGAGGGTAAGGGTGTAGGCTGAGGCATCAGACCCCTCTGGCCTCAGATTCCTGTTCTACCACTGACTTCTAGCTGACCTTGGGTTGTTCCTCACTCCTAAATTTCCTCATTTGGAAAATAATATCATCTCGCAGAGGGTTAAGTGGGTTAATGCATGAATAATACTCAGCCCAGAGTCTGACTCACAGTAAACAATGACAATTAAAATTGTCTATGGCTTTTTTTCTTCTGAAGTGTCTGTAAGCTCTGAAAGGGGTGTGTTATATAAAGGATAGACTCAAAAAGCTTCAGAATGAAGAATGAAGCCACTTAGCTCCCTTAAACCTTGAGATGGCAGACATACATCAGCAAATATTTTGCAGTTCCCTGGCATATATCAGGAGATGCCACCCCTGCAGACCCAGACAGAAGGGACTGAGCTTGGCAGGGCTGGCACTGGATCTGCCCGTTGGGATGGCACAGGCCCTGCAGTGCTGGTCCCAGCTGCAGGTAGCTGAGAGCTGCAATTCACCTTCAAATAAGGTGGTCCAGAATGGAGAACCTGGGGTTTCAACCGGGAGTCTAGTCCAGCAGGGAGGAGTCTGATACTCTGAAGTTCAGTCAGCAAACAGGCCATTTTGTGCAAAATGTCCATAGCAGGGCAGAGTTACTAAGAAATCTGTACCAGCAAACCCCTATCCCACCCTACCCAGGTAGGTACACTTCATGTTGCAGGGAAATTGAAAAGGTTAATGGAAAATGAAATGGGAAGGAGGACAAATCTCAGGTACAGGAACTATGCCCAGGAGCCAGGTCATCATGACCAGGCACCTTATAGTTTGTAGAAGGATCTGGATAGTCCACATGGGAGCTGGAGTTTCAGGGCTCAGCAGGAGTGGTTGAGTGTGGTTCTGAGGTCAACCTAACAGCACTTCCAAGAGGGACTCAGTGTCTGGAGCAGGTGAAGGAGGGCGGAGTGGCAGGTGAATGTGGACACACCAATGAGGAGCTGCGGGAAGGCCAGGGAAACGAGACTCTGGTTACTATGGTTACTGAACAAAACACCCCAAAACTCCACACCATAAAACAACAATACCGACTGGGCTTATGGATCTGCATTTGGGGCAGGCTTGACAGAGACAGCTCATCTCTGCTCTATTCAGTGTCATCTGAGATGGCCTGAAGGGTGAGGTGGCATCATCTGAAGGCTGTGCGATGTGTCTAGGGGTACCTGCTGGCTCATGAGAGTCCTCAGCTGGGGCTGTTGATGGTGACACCCATCAGTGGCCTCTCATGTGACCAGGGATTAAGCCCAACATGGTGGTTAGAGAACATGAATGAATAGACAGAGAGAGAGGGAGAGAGCCAAGTAAAACCTATATGCTATTATGACCTAGCCCCAGAAGCCACACCGCAACACTTCCCTCATTCTCTATTGGTTGGAGCAGTCACAAGCCCACTCAGGTTGAAAACAGAAGCAAAAATTGGCTACAGTTCTTGATAAGGAGCAGCAAGGTTTTAGTCAAGCATGGGGGACCAGAAATATGACCACAGCCATCTATGTAAAACAGTATCCGCCCCAGTCAGCCTTCTCAGTCTGATAGAAATCAACATGAATGTATTAATATATTAAGACATTTTAGGAGGTGAGTGTATATTAGATGTAATTTGTGCAAAGATTATAGAAGTAGCTGCTTGCTCTGTTAAACACAGAACAAATTAAAAAATAACAACTTCTTTTGGCAAAGAAAAAAGACACTGCACAGTTCTATTTTCAGACACTTTTCCCATGAACAATCAACTCTCATTGTCCATGAGTGCATTCAGTATTGTACTGTATTCATGCTAAATCTCACTTTCCACTCCCTTTTCTCTATTACCCCATTTTAAAATAATTTCCTCCTTGGTCAAGTACTCTATGAGAATAAATGTCATGGGCTGTTGGAATGATTTGGTTGATCTGGAAAAGTTTGTTTCTCTATTATATTACAAATCAAGGCTCCTATAAACTTTTGGATATATAAAGTTTAGTATTTTAATGGTCACATTTTAACAAATCCAATGGACCAAGTCTGCTTATTATTACCCTAAATTGCATCCTCTGGTTCAGCAGGAGATTAAAGACAATGTTAGTTTCCTTGCTTGTAATCCAAGCCATATAGTTATGACTTGACATGGCTCCCATCACCTCCCCTGCTCCCTCCAACCCCAGTTTTTGAAGGAAGAATCCAAAAGCAAAAGGCTTAAGGAAAGCAAGAACAGAATATTTCTGTTTACTTTTCCATAGGTCATAGATGCACATCGTAAGAAATAAAAAAGGTACATAAGAATATATAGTGAAACGTTTGTCTTGTTCCCTCCCTTGAGTCCCAGCCATCAAGTTTCCCATCCCAGGGGCAGCCAATGTCATCTGTTGTTATTGTTGTTGTTATTAGTTGCTATTGCGTTGCTTCCAACTAATGGCGACCTTCTGTATAACAAAACGAAACGTTTCCCCGTCCTTTGCCGTCTGTCTTCATTGTTGTGGCTATTGTGTCAATCCATCTCGCTGAGGGTTTCCCTCATTTTCACTGGCTCTCTACTAACCGTGATGTCTTCTTGTAGCGATTGGTCTTTCCTGATGATGTGTCCAAAGTAAGCGAGTCAAAGTCCTGCCACCTCACTTCTAAAGAACATTCCAGATTTATCAGTACTGCATGAAAACGCATATACATAAATGAGAGCATGCTTTACACACTGACCTGCACTGTGCTCATTATTTTGACAACATATCTTAGAGACTGTTTCATATCAGTCTCTAAAAAGCTGCCATATTTCTTTCATTGGCTCCCTGGTCTTTCGTTCTATGGACACATTGTAGATTATTTAACCAGTCCCCTTTAGGAGGATGTTAAAGTTGCTTCCATCATGTGGATATTATCAGCAAAGTGGGCAGCTACCTGGGTTGGATGTCATCGGTCCATGCGGTGACACCTACCCAATTTATCTGGGAATGCCTCTAGTAAAAGGCAGAATCTGGAAAGCTTTTATGCTCACCATGGAAGAGAGATTCTCAAAGAAGCTACATCACTTATTTGAAGCCCTATAAAATGCCCAAGTTCTTCCAGTTGAACAGCACAAGAGAGTAGGAAGAAATGTCTAGAAAACATCCTGATGATCTCCTCTCTTATAGATTGTTCTGACCCTCCAAATTCTAACAACCCCGCTACAGATCACACTTTTCTCAGGGAGAATATCACTTACTCTCAAATATATTTTAAGCAGTTGAGGAGTTATTCACCTTTGGATTATCCTACATTTGCAATTAAGCACAGCATTGTTGGGGCTCATTAAGGTCTTGTGATTGGAAGTGATTTGATTTTCACAGGCATTAGTTAGGAATGCCCGTGTCAGGGTCTGTTCTGCCATTCTCTTCCCTTCGTCTTTCTGTGGAAAAGGGTTGTGGACTCAAACAGAAGTACAGTCTTCTCTACTAGAAAGGTTGGGATGATGGAGAAGCAATGCTGCCTTCCTTGTGTGGCTGTTTGTATGAGAGTTGGCTGCAATCCTGAGGTTAGCACAGGGCCTGTGGGTTAGGGTTAGGGCTTCATATGTAGCAAGTGCTGAGTAAGTGCTGTTGTTGTTAGTTGGTGCCATCTCATGGTTACCCCATGAACAACAGAATGAAATGCTGCCTGGTACTGTGCCATCTTCATGATCACTGGTACACGCTAGTCCATTGCTGTGGTCACTGTGTATTTTGAGTGCCTTCCAACCTGGGAAATCCATCTTCCACCACTATATCAGACAATATCTGTTGTGATCCATAAGGTTTTCATTGATTGATTTTTCAGAAGTAGATCACCAGGCCTTTCTTCCTAGTCTGTCTTAGTCTGGAAGCTCTGCTGAAACCCGTCCACCATGGGTGACCTTGCTGGTATTTGAAATATGGGTGGCAAAGCTTTCAGTGTCATAGCGAGACACAAGCCACCACAGCATGAAAAACTAACAGATGGGTGGTGGCAGTAAGGGTTAGCTGATACCAAAAGACCTGCACTACCTGCTCTGAGTTTGGGAATGATAACTCGAGAGAATGGAGACAGGAGAGCCAGCCGGTAGTCGTGGCTCAGTATTGCCTCTCTCTGCATCCTAGAATTGCTGAAATTAACCTTCCTCTGTCAAACTCCTTGACATTTGTTCCAGAGTGACATGAAGCAACTGGAGATTTCTTCTTTGTCCTAGCTGGTTCCATAGAGCTGACCTTGGGTACAGACTCCAATATCACGTTTATGGTTACTGACTTTGAAGCTGTTTTGCAAACTGAAGCTCTATAGGTCCCATTGAGCCCACAAGAACATTTGGCTGGTTAAGGGTAGAATTTAAAAGTATATACTGTATATGAATCTTTAGCTGGCCCTGTGCTCTCCACTTCACATGAATTCCACAGCCTCAGTAAATCTGAAGCAGGTTCTTCCCACAGGTGTGCTAACTTCCTGGCACCAGAGGGCAGTTCATTTTGTGAATTGTGTCAGCAATTAGGAATCAGGCTTTTCTTCTCCTCCGCTCTGTTTCCCAAGACCCAGCACAAGGTTGGTGGTCTCAGCAGGCATCCTGGAATGAATCTAGCTGTGCACTCAAGCAGGCTTCCACTCAAATCTGTGGCCTTGGGCAAGTCATTTACTTGAAATGTTAGTTTCCCAATATATCAGATAGAGATAACAGTACTTACCTCACAGAGCAAGAAAATGATCAAGGCAAAGACCGGGCATCAAAGCTGGCGTGTGAGAGAGGACATGCAATAAATGTCTCATTTGAAGTCCCTGGTGGTACAAACGGTTAATGCGCTCAGCTGCTAATCAAAAGGTTGGAGATTCAGGTCTACCCAGAGGCACCTTGAAAGAAAGGCCTGATGATACACTTCCAAATATCAGCTATTGAAGACCCGTAGAGTACATCTCTACTGTGACACACATGGGGTCACCATGAGTCATAGTCAACTCCACTGCAACGATTTTGTTTTTCCCTTCCTTCACCATCACCCCAAGCAGCTGTCATAATGCTATAAATTGAACGTTTTATATTCTAGAGTATTTCCTCAGATCCCACAAAGGCCTCCTTACCTGCACTTACAACTATTCATCAGGCAACTTGATACAAGCCTATGTGTGCCTTGACATAAAGAAAGGAGATTGAAGTAAAGGAAATCACAAAAGTTGAAAATTCAGCCCTGAGCAGCTCTTGTTTTCAGCTCTGAGGCAAAAAAACCTCCTGATATCTTCTTGCTTAAACAGTGGGAAGCAGGGGAGTGGCTGCTGACATTTTGAAAGGCTGGAAAACATTTTTCTAAGTTGCCTGGTCATGCAGAAACTATTTTTATTTATTTATTTATTTGATAGAAAGCAATGCAGCTTCTCCAGGTTTTAGGGAGAACTGCGGCGCTTCTGTGAAGGTTCTCGGAGTTTCTGTACAAATGCTGCTCCTTCTAGAGATTGTTGCCGTTATTGTTAGCTGCCATCAAGTTGGCCCCAACTCACGGCAACTCCAAGCACAATGGAACAGAATGCTGTGCAGTCCCCACAATCGGTTGCTAATCAGACCATTATGATCTATAGGGGTTTCAATGGCTGATTTTCAGAAGTAGATTGCCAGACCTTTCTTCCTAGTCTGTCTTAGTCTGAAAGCTCCCCTGAAACCTGTTCAGCATCATAGCAACACACAAGCCTCCCCTTGAGTGGTGTTTGCACATAAAATACATTGGCCAGGAGTCAAACCTGGGTCTCCCACATGGAAGACTAAAATTCTATCACTGAACCACCAACATCCCTCTACTAGAGATTAGTTACCACCAATTATTCCAGAAATGCAATTAGCTTAGAAGATGTAAGATTCTCCTTGCAGGACCTCTGATAGGTAAAATGATGAAGTTCGGGCTTACGTGTTGTACCCAGTTTTCTAATACTACCAAGGAGCTTTTATTCTAAATTCATTTCTTTTTGACAAGATAAGTTTGAACCATCAGAGCCTCAGGGCTTGCATTTGCGCTAGAACTGGAGAAGAGAGGGTGAGAGTGAGACCAGAGGGCCGGTGACCTTGCAGGGACAGGATCTCTGTCAGCGAGAGAGGAGGGGTGGGATGTGAGTCGTGCCTCCAAGGTTCCATGACTCACTCACCAGTTCTACTGCTGACTCAGGGGGCACTTAGCACGTCACTCTCCACATCTGGGTCTCTGACACAAGAAAGAAGTGATTCTCAGGCACCAGCTCCTCTTCCCGAGTGGATATTACACACTCTTCATTTCTGTCGCCCCTTTTTCTCACCTAAGTTACATTTTTTCTCACTTGCAATGACTTGCACTCTTGTAACTCGGATTCTCAAGGAGGCGCCTCCTACAAATGGACTGATCTTATATTTGAGCCATTTTCCGATAGTCGTACTGTAAGCAGCTACTCTAAAATAGTGACATCCGAAATATCGTGCGAATCATATAAGTAATACTCTAGTAGCCAACTGAAAAAAGTAAAGAGAAACAGGTAAAATTGATGTTAATAATATATTTTACCCAAATATATCCAAAATATTATCATACCAACATGTAATAAATATAAAAATATTAATGATTTTTTTTTATACTAGATCTAAGTCCATCTAAATTTAGACGGTCCGCATTTGTTCAATAGCCTCCAGTGGCTTGTGGCTACCATACTGGACAGTTCAGCTCTAGAAACCATGTGCCAAGGAATGAGAGGAAACGGTAATGAGTAGAACAATACAGTAAATAAATTTTGTGGAATATTGCCAGGGTTAGCATATGCTGCTCTTCCAGAATTCCTGGGAAGAGTTGACAAACAGAACAGTACACTTCCCATAGACCTGCTGTAAGAATGACAGTGAAACTATCGTATTGTAAAGCAGTGAGTACTCAAAGCGAGACCAGCAGCATCAGCACAACCTGAGGACTTATTAAAAATGTAAATTCTTAAGCCCTAACCCAAACCTACCAAATCAGAAACTCTGGGGTGGGGCTGAAGTTAAGACCCACTATCAACCATTATACTTATGCACACACAGGCACTGAATGCCCCAGAAAACCCTTGCCTCTGATACCCAGCCTTCTTTCCCATTATTCAAGGTCTCTGTCCTTTGGGGTTTGGGCTACTTCTCTGGGCAAATTTCCAGACTCTCAGCATTCTCAGAATTCCGCTAAGTGGGTAATTATTTTGCCCCTCCTTCCACACAATTGCACATATCCCATGGGAACTGACATGCCATCTATTTCCAGCTTCATTCTCTTTACCTTCTAGATTCTTCTCAGATGTGGCCTTAAAATGACCAGCAAAAGTTTCAACTTTTTTTCCTTTCTTGACAGATCCAATTAATTTGCCTTAGTCATGCTGGGTTAAATTTTTGCATAATGCTAAACTGAAATGTATAAGTATATAGGTGGAAAATCTTCATGTACCAAGAGACAATTTTTAGATTATTATAACAATTGAAATAATGGTAGTGGGAAAAACAAAAAAAAAGCCTTGAATTTTAATCTGAGCTCTGCTTCCACCATGTTACCTGATGTTGGGAAAGATGATTCACTTCTCTGTTCATTGGTTTCCTCACTACTGAGAGAGAAGGTTGAAGTGAACCCATGTTATCCAAGTTGCATTCCTTGGATCTCAGCTGTTCCAAAGAGACCCTGAGGCTTTTGGAAAGAGATCTGGGGGGATAAAGTTCTGGAGCAAAATGTATTTTGAGAATTAGTGGACTCTATGCCCCCTTAAGTCCCTTCTAGCACGAAATGGAAGGGATGTTGTAGTGTTTCTGAGGAAAAACATAACAGTGAGTAAAGCAGGACCAAGCTGTCAGGGCTGAAGCAGACAAACCAGCCCTGAGGCCGTGTTCAGTCCTGACTAGACTGAGGCTTGGTCAGCTGGATGAGGACAGAAATTCAGGAACAAAATTGCCAAGCCCATCTGAAATTATGGTAGATTGAGTATAGTGACTGGGAGTGAGAGAGCTGGGATGCATTGAAGCAGAGCCTGGCCTTGCAGGCCTGATTGTTCCCACAGAAGCTTATCATTGCCGGCCACCCTGGCCACACACACTCTGCCTGGGCACAGGTGCGGTGAGATATTGTGTGTTTGGGGGTGAGTGGTGCCCTGGGCAGTGGCTGCTTCTTTGGTGTCCAATCATCCTGTTGGTCTTGGATCAATGTATTTGTCAGGGCAAGTGTGTATTTTATGGTTTGTGGAAAGTTTATTTAATAGGTATAAGCAAGCATATGGGAAAACAGACTGTGATAGTTAATTTTATGTATCAACTTAGCTAGGCTATGGTGCCCAGTTATTTGGTAAAACACTAGTTTAGTTGCTGTTATAAAGTAGTTACATGTGATGAAATCAGTTGGCCTCAAGTAAAGCAGATTACCTTCCGTAATATGGATAGGCTTCAACCAATTATTTGAAGGCCCTAAGAGAAAAAAGGGAGTTTCCCTAGAGTGTTCTTTGTCTTCACATTATAAACAGACATTTTACCAGAACACTCTCAGTCTTCATTCTTCTTGTTGCCTGACCTATGGATTTTGGGACACAAGCCTGCAGGAATCTCAAACCCATCACTTGACCTATGGATTTGGGACTTGCCCATCCCTTACAATAACATAAGCCTATTCCTTGAAGTAAATGGTAAATCTTTCTCTCTCTCTCTCTTTCTATACATATATATATATGTACACATATATACATACATGCATACATATATATGTACACATATATACATACATACATACATATATATATAGAGAGAGAGCCTTGGTAGCACAGTGGCTAAAGCACTACAGTGCTAACCAAAAGATTGGTGGTTCAAACCCACTGGCCCCTCCATGGGAGAAAAATGTGTCAGTCTGCTTCCATAAAGGTTTACAGTCTTGTCTTGGAAAACCTATGGGGGCAGTTCTACCCTGTCCTATAGGGGCCCTATGAGTCAAGATCAACTAGATGATAGCGGGCTTATATATGTATATACATAAATATATATATATGATATATAAATTTATACATAGAGCTAGGTTCTCTAGAGATTATAAGACACATTAATTTCATTGATGTTGTTAGCACTTACTGTTATTTGTTTTCCCTCAACACAAATCATTTTAGCTAACTTAAGTAAAAAGAAACTTGAAGAACACTGAACCTCTAAGGAAAAGGCCAATAAGCAACATCATGATAAACGAAGAAAACATTGAAGTTGTCAAAGATTTTGTTTTGCCTGGATTCCCAATCAATGCCCAGGGAAGCAGCCGTCAAAAAATCAAAGAACGTATTACATTGGGAAACTCTGCTGCAAAACACCTCTTTAAGGTGTTAAAAAGAAAGATGTCATTTTGAGGACTAAAGAGTGCGTGACCAAAGCCATGTTATTTTCAATTGTCTCATATGCATGAGCAATGAATAAGGAAGATAGAAGAACCAATGTCTTTGAATTATGGTGCTGGCAAAGAATATTGAATATACCATGGACTGCCAAAAGAACGAACAAATCTGTCTTGGAAGAGGTACAGCCAGAATGCTCCTTAGAAGCAAGGATGGCAAGACTTCATCTCACATACTTTGAACAAGTCATCAGGAGGGGCCAGTCCCTAGAGAAGGACATCATGCTTGGTAAAGTAGAAGGTCATGGAAAAAGAGGAAGACCCTCAATGAAATGGATTGACACAATGGCTACAACAATGGGCTCAAGTATAACAACGATTGAAAGGACAGCGCAGGACTGGGCAGTGTTTCATTCTGTTGTACATGGGGTCACTGTGAGTTGGAACTGACTTGACAGCACCTAACAACAAGTAAAAGGCAAAACAACAGACATTAGCCATGACTGGAGCAGGAAAGCCCCTGGGCTCAAGGTACTAGATCCAGCTCTCAGCCAGTAGCCTCAGGACAGTACCGGACTGGTGTCTCTTGAAGCAGAACTGCTTTGAAGGCAACCCCTACATGGCGTGCCCACAGGCTCAGCGGGCAGGCCCCCTGCACTTTGGACAGGCCCCCTAGCTCATCGGACAGGGCCTCTTACCGCCTCACACAGGAGCCCCTAGTGTCTCAGACAGGCCCCCTGCACTTTGGACAGGCTCCCTGCCCCTCCGGACAGGCCATATGCACCTTCAGACAGGGTTTTCTGCTGCTGCCTGAGTCCGCTCATGGCTGCTTTCACAACCCCAAGCATGTTACAGTTCTTGATCAGCTCCTCTCAGACCTCTCTGCTGCCACTTCTCTGCTCAGAAGATACCAGCTTCAGCTTCTCCTGGTCTCCGCTGCTGTTTCTCCGGGCTCTGCCTTCTGCCAGTTCCAAGATTTCTGCTGCTTCTGGTGCCAGTGCGTTCTGATGAATTTCCAGTCTCTTATCCCCTAGGCTGATGTCTAGGGAGTTGGGGGCGGGAGTGGTCTTCAACATAGAGCTCCCATGTCCCCAGGCAGCATGCTTTCTGCTCCCCCAAGAGCAGCCCACCTGGGAAGCTGCAGTGAACCTCCAGCTTCATAGCTTTGTATTGGCTTCACCATGGGCCTCCTGAGGCTTACACAGCATCAGGCCCCCAAGTCATCCATCCTTCTTAGTTGGGTCAGGCCTCACTCATTGGCCTCAGTTGTAGTCCTACTCTTAGAACCAAGACCAAAGGTCCATCATTTGCTGCAAAGGGATTCCATACTCTGCGGTGATGGAGCAATTTACCAAAAGAAGGGGGAAGGATGCTGGGCAGGCAACAACAGCTAATCACTGAAATGTTTGTGGAAGGATGGACTGAAATTGCAGAGGCAGATTCAATGACCCACCAGGGGGCAAGTTGAGAGCCAGAAGTGACAGGAAAATAGATCTTTGTTACTCCTTGTTTTTGGTAGCAAACGTGAAGTGGATGACAGAAATGGAACCTCACGGAAGAGAGACATATAAAGAGGCATAGGGATTATGTTCTCGTCTGTGCTCTGTCTTACACGATATAACAACTTGCTCTCTCCCCCAGTAGAATGTTCAGTAAAGTGCATATCACTAGCCAGTTCTTTGCAAGATGAGTTTGCTTTCAGAGAGATACCAGAGAAGAAGGCAAGTCTGACTCAAAATGGGTATAAATGCAGCAGAGGCTGCCAAAAGGAGCCCTCCCAATAATAGTTCATACTCTTAGTATCTGAAGCAGGGACACAGAGCATAAGGTAAACCTCTATTTTCAGACGTTACTTAGCTAAAGGAAAACGTTCCATCTCAAACCTTCTTCACAATCACACAGGTTGGAACCTTAACTTTCCTGGGGTTGAAGCTGGGCCCTGATATTGTTTAAGTGCTGAGATATATTTAAAGGCTTAACCTGATATCAATTTAACCGAAAATTTGTCTCTTTTTTAACACAGTGGAATACATATCTTTACTGGAAATTCCCAAACTGTTTCATTTCCACCACTATCTTCTAAGATGCATTTATTTTTCTCTCTAAATATATGAATAAACTTCCAGGAATCCATGAATGTGGACAGCAGGTAAAGAAAGTCGATGTTATTAAGCAATGGTTTTCTTCACTAAATCTACAAGGCAAAGTAGCACACAACTGCCTGATGGTGATCTAAGCTGGCTGGCTGCACTGTGGATGTAATGAAGACAAGCAGTGGCATTTGTGCCTCTGTAGTCCAGGAACTCCACAGTTAACATGTGTGTGGATAACAGTATGGCGGGTAACGCATAGCCATAAATAGGCACTAAAGGAGAAGACTTTTCCCAATGAGACGGTCTTCTCTTAGGTTTAGAAGTACGAACACCCTGAAGGAGAAGGGTAGCAAAGGAACCTATCCCCGTGACCTACATCAGCTCCTTCATAGCAGACATAAAGATGACTCTATGTCCCATTATCATCAGGATAAACCTATAACTTTTTTTTTTTTCCTGAAACACAGCTGAAGTCAAATTTAGCCATGCATCATGGCCTGTCACTCAAAACCTCATCTTCACCACTGGCCTGAAAGTTCTGTGGCTATGAAATAGAGTGACTTTAAATGGCCTTGACATGGATATAACCCAAGAACTTAGTCTTAGAAATGTTCTTCTTTAGGGAGTAGGGGAAAAGGTGTGAAATTATCAGCAAGCTAAAGGAGAGTAAAATAAGTGATAGACTGAGAGGGAGTACTTTTATTGAGTACATATTATGTGCCTTTGTGGATAACTTCATGGGTAAGAATCAGCATAAATCTACTCCCCAAAATGGGAGCTTGATCCAGTCCCCACTTTCCCACTTCTCCATCATTTCTGACACCAGCTGCCCACACAGTACTCTCTCTCTGACCCTGGCCACCCAGAGCTAGGGCAGATCTCACAGGTTAAAAGGACATCATCCTTTTAACTGCCATATAGGGAGATACCAGTCACAAGTTTAGGAGTTCACCTTCTCCTTTTGGGTTTGATAATTCACTAGAACAACTCACGGAGCTCACAGAGAGCATTATACTTATTTTTATAGATTTATTATAACAAAAGGATACAAGTCAGGATCATCATAAAGAAGAGACACCATGGGCAAGGTCTGGGAGAGTCCCCAACATAAAACTTCCATGACTCAAAGAAGGTGAGTCACCCTCCCCTTGCCAACCAGGAAGCTCTCTGAGCCTCTGTGTTCAGAGCTTTTATCAGCCAGTCATGACTGAACTCTCATGCCTCTGGAGGTTAGTTGACATTGGCCTACCAGGTGAATCTTTTCTGATCTGTCCAGTCCCCAAACACTAGCACAAATCCTCAGGTGTAGTCTGGACATTTCAGATAAAGCCACCTCAATTACTGCCAGGGTTATTTCGCAGAAACCAAAGACAAAGGCCAAAATTGTTTTCCACTACCATGCAGTACCCATATGTTTTCTCATTTCATCCTTACAACTCCCCATGAGTGAGACTGTATTAGCCGTTTTTTACAGATGAAGAAACAAGTAGTGTGATGTTACAGGAAGCATCAGGGTTTAAAGGAGGATGCATAAGCATAGAGTCATATAAAGAATGAGGGCTTTAGAGGCAGGATCCACCAGATCTGAGTCTTATCTCTGCTATTTACTAGGCATGTAACCTACTAGATACATTTATTTTAACTGTCTGAGCCTCAGTTTTCTCATCTATAAGACAACATAGCACAAAATATATGATAGCATACCACACAAACTTGTGAAAATTAGATTTAACACAGATAATATGTCTAGCACATAAACACGTAACTAAATGTTCTCTCATTTCCACTCCAACAACACAGACCAGTTAACTCTGAGCTGGAGACCTGAATGCAGCCTGCCTGGCCCCAGAACCTCTGAACTACCCTCTACACACACTCAGACAGAGGCCCCTTCAGAGAACAAGCTCAAGCACACTCAGGAGAGCAGCAACTCTGAGTTTAGCATCCAATCGTCAGCCATACAGGGCCAGGCATCATTACCGAACATATGACACACATCATGCAGGGCTGTTGTTCGCTGCTCTGTGTGCACGAGTTACACAGCTTTGTGCAATGCTGCCGTAGAATAAGGTTTATAGTTTAGACTTACTATTGCCATACATATAGCAGTAGGCACCTCCAGAATCAGTACAGGAAGTCGCTGACTTCTATATCTAGTGACAATTACCATCAAAGCCATTGCGCTCAGCTTCTTCCAGGTTATAGTCATCCTTTCTAGTGATGCTGTTCCAGAAACACCACAAGTGGGTAGCTTTAAAGAGCAGAAATTTACTTTCTCACAGTTCTGGAGGCTAAAACTCCAAGTCAGGGTCTTGGCCATGTCGATTCCTTCCTTGTAGGTGGTCCACGGTTTTCCTTTGCTCCTTGGTTTGTAAACCATCCTCACAAGGCTTTGGTCTCTCCCTGCATCATGTGTGTATCTCTGTGTCTAATCTGCTATTTTTACAACTCAGAATGATTATATTTAGAACTCACCCTACTCTGGTGTGATCTAATTAACATAACAAAGAACACCCTGTTTCCAAACAGGATTACATCCACAGACATAGAGGCTAGGATTCCAATATATATTTTGGGGCTATATAATTTAATCCTTTATGTCATTCATTCTATGGAGATGTTTATCAATTAGTTATTTTAATGGAAAGAGTATTTCCCCACAATATTTTGAACTAGCTACTGCTAGGCAAAATAATAATGATGACTTTTTCATAATTTTTAGGTTGTAAACCTGTCCACAATCTTATTACCAGCAAGGTCTCCATCATGCCATGAGCTACACCTGTCAGTAACCATGGAATAATCTGGTGATTCAGTAGACTTCACTTTTGGTATCTGGGTCCTCCCTTTTATCTTTCAGTAGGTTTGTTCTGATCTCTACAGTATCCATCAACTGGGAAATGCAGTCCCAGAGGGTGTTAGCATTTATTACTTCCTTTGTTTCTGCCATGTTCTTCTGGGGACATGTTAAGTATCTCACAGACACACTGTCTAAGATACCTAGTTCAGCCATAACAGAAAATACCACAGTGGGTGGCTTTAAAGAACAGAAATTTATTTTTCTAACAGGTAAAGAGGCTGTAAGTCTGACTTCAGGGTGTTGGCCTAGGGGAAGGTCCTTCTTTTTCTCTTTTAGCTTCTTCAATTCTTTTTAGCTGCCTTCAATTTTTGGCACTCCTGGGCTTGTAGATGCAGCTCTGTCTCTGTCATCTGTCTTTCCACTCTGTGTGCATCTCTGGGTCTACTCTGCTCTTTTTATAAGACAACTCTCAGAAGTAACTAGGTTTAGGATTCTACCCTACATCACTATGGCCTCATTAACATAACAAAAGAATGACCTTGTTCCCAAACAAGGTCACATTCACAGGAAGAGGGAGGGGTTAAGATATCAACATAACTTTTGGGGTGACACAATTCAACCCACAACACACATACACACACACGCTCATACAGACCAAGAATTTTGAGTGCATGATGTTCTCTGATTGATCTAGTTCATATTTTAATGGTGTACAGCTCAAACCTTCATAACATAGAATTAGTATACTTAACATCCTTGTATTTCAGTTTGCATCTCTGCTAAGTGGAGAAAACAATGCGTGCCCCAGGGGATTGACAGGAGGTTTCAATGAGATAATGTGAATAAACTGCCTAATACAGCGCTTCCTTTACATCAAGCATTCAGTAAAGATTAGCTCTTTTTTTTTCTTATCCTTTGCTGGTTTTTAAGTTAGACTGCACAAATTAGAGAGTTCAGGGAACCATCAAACTAACTCTCAAAGTCTCCCGTATTAAGAGTCATCATCAGACATCTCTTTGTTCCTCATACTCATTATGCACAAGCTGAACTAATCAAAGAAAACAGAGCAGACCAAAAAGGGACACTGACTGTACAGCATGCCACCACAGGCAAAATTTCATTCCAAAACAAAAGCAGATGGACATATTAATTGGGAAAGCTGACAGCACACCTTTTGTTAAGTTCACTTCATAGTGAGTAATTATCAGAATATATATAGATTGAGATGAAACACTGCATGGGGCCAAAAAAAAAAAAAAAACTTTAACAAAACTACAGTGGAGTCATCATACCATGTGTCATTTTCTGAAATTCATAAAGAAAAAAAATACTGGACACACAATTTTCTCCAAAAAAGAATGGCCACCTAAAAATTAAGGAAAATAAGAATGAAGATTAACATTTGTCCCCAAAGATGTTTGAAGAAATACACCTCTCATTAAGTAGGCTAGACTTTCAACAATTTTCAGTAATTTGGGGGTAGGCAAGAAAGACCCACTCTCCTAAAAATACTTCCCCACCTACTCAGTTATGAACTAAACTACTTTTTCGGACCCATTCCAATCTCTCTCTGGCTCTGCTTTTCAATGATTTTACCTGAATGGTTCTGGTGGTGAGTTTGGTTGTTGGTCCGTGGAGCATAATTCTGGGTTCTCATTCTTTGTAGCCTCACAGGGACTGGTCAGCCTCCCCCACTCTTTCCATCCATTACTGAAGCCTATGGGGGCCAGTTACAAGATCCCCAGGTAGTAGGCAGGCAGAAGAGCCCTGTGTGCTGAACAAGTGACTCATAACTGGGAAGCTTAAGGCACAGGGATCTGCTTCTGGAGAAAGTTCAGGAATTCTGCACATGCATGGCTAACCCTGATGAGGGTGGAATGAGGGAAGAAACCAGCAGAAGGTAATGGCTTCTTCAGCCAAGATGGAGGTAGACCCATCCCAAAACAAGCTGAGCCTGCTGTACACAAAATACAACTGAAATTTTGCAGCACTACTAAGACGGCCAGGGTTGGAAGGGAAATTAGACGGTTACTTGTTCATCTTGTGCTTTGACTTTGATAAAAAGGTAGTGAAATTCTAAACTTTTCATAATCTAAATTCACTACGAACATGTTAAAACTAAGCATCATTCAGACACACCGTTAGTGCCCTCCAGGAGGAACGATGTATGTTTTGGTCTCACACCAAGCTCCTAGCACAAGGCCTTCACATGGAAGGTCCTGAATGCACTGTGAGAAAATGGATAAACAAGGATGCGTTAAAAACTTCAGACACCATTGCTTTCCTCTGCACTTTGAAAAAAATAGTACAAAATACAAAAGAAGAATGGAACTTTAATTCGGCATATATTTTGACCAGTAACTATTAGCTCATAACCATTTCTTTCTCTTTGGGCATTTACTACCTCTATCCTCAGTTCTGTCCTGCCGATTTCTCTTGTGGTCAGCAACTAGCTCACTGGTCTATATTTTCTCACTTCTTCCTTGTTATGGAAAAGCATTAGCAACAGGTCCTGAATCCCTAAAGCAATGTTGAAAGAGAAGAAAAAAGTAAGACCCACATTTCCTGATTTTAAAACATATTATATAGCTACAGTAACCAAATAGCCTGGTACTGGTATAACACTAGACACATAAACCAATGGAATAGAATTGAGAGTCCAGAAATAAACCCACACAACCATGGTCAACTGATTTGTGAAAAGGGTACTAAGTCCATCTGATGGGGAAAGAAGAGTCTCTTCATTAAACGTTGCTGGGAAAATTGGATTTCCACATGCAGAAAAATAAAACAAGATCTATATCTCACTCCATTAAAAAAAATAAATAAATAAAATTCAAATGGATTAAGGATCTAAAAGTACAAATTAAAACCATGCAATTCTTAGAAGAAAATGTAGGGACTATGCTGTTGGGCCTAGCTTTTAACAATGGATTATCTAATACAATAACAAAAGCACAAATAAACAAAATAAATAAATGCAAACTCATAAAAATTAAAAACTTTTGTTCATCAAAAGACTTTACCAAAAAAGTGAAAAGACAAGCTACTGACCAGGAGAATATCTTCAGAAACCACATATCTGATAAGAATCTAATAACCAAAATACATGTAAAACTTCAATAACTTAACAATAAAAAGACAACTCAGTCATAAAATGGGCAAACCACTTGAATAGATATTTCACCAAAGAGGACATTGAAGTGGCCACTAAACATATGAAAAGATGCTCAGCATCATTAGCCATCAAAGACATAAAATTCAAAACCACAATAAGGTATCATTTTATAACCACTAGGATGGCTAAGATTAAAAAAAGAAAGAAAGAAAATAACATAATTTGGGGAGGATGTGGGGAAATTGGAACCCATACCCATTGCTGGTGGGAATGCAAAATGGTACAGCCATGTAGAAAACAGTGTGACGGTTCCTCAAAAAATTAAAAATAGAACTACTGTATGACCCAGCAATTCCACTCCTAGGTATATACCCAAAAGACTTGAAAGCAGAGACTCAGAAAGAGACTTGTACACAGATGTTCATTGCAGCACTATTCACAGTGGCCAAAAAATAAAAACAAACTAAATGCCCATCAACAGATGGACAGATAAAGAAAATGTGACACATACAATGGAATACTATGACCTCACTTATATAAAAATTGCATTAATTAAGAGTACTGCAAGGTGATTATTATAATTACTGTCAATAAGTTTTACACCTGTGAAAAGTTGAATTGGCAAAGGTTGTGTGAGAGATGTATTTACAATGACAAACAAACAAAAAAAATAGAGTTGCTGCTGAGGTTGCTTATGTACAACCAAACACCTCATGGAATTTGGTTCATTGACTTGGAGGTTTAGGGTCATGGTTTCATAAGACATTCCAGGTAATTGGCCTAATAGCGTGTTTAGTGATTCTGTTCTACCTCCTAGTTCATTGTGTAGTGTCTGGGGTCTTAAAAGCTTGCAAGCAGACATCCAAGGCACAATTGGTCTCTACTCACCTGGAGCAACAGGAAAAGAAGGAGAGTCAGGAATAGGAGGAGGATAGGGAATGTGTGGCTATTTGCCTCCATGAACAATTGCCTCCTTTGCCATGAGATCAGAAGAACTGGATGGTGCCCGGCTATCATTACTGAACATTTTGATCGAAAGAGTCCATGGAAGAATCCTGATCAAAAGGGGGAAAATGTAGAACAGAATTTAAAAATCATGGACTCTAGACTTTCTGGAGCCATGGAGGGTGGATGAACCCCTGAAACTATTGCCCTGAGATAATCTTTTAAAACTTAAACCAAAAATATCCCCTGAAGTCATCTTAAAACCAAACAATAGCTTACCTAGTAAAAAAGGCCTGCCTTGAGCATGATGCTCTTTTAAAGACTATCTATACAGGATCAAACTGACAATAGCAACTCAAAAGATTAGATGGGAACTTTAGGAGGCAGTGCATTTATGTTAATAGGTGAGGAACAACTCACAAAAGGAGGGTGAGAATGCTTGCACAACTCAAAGAAAGTAATCAATGTCACTAAATTGCACATGTAGAAACTGTTGAGTTGGTGTATGTTTTACTGTGTATATTCTCAAAAACAAAATAAATACAATTTATGAAAAAAAAGAGAAAAGGTAAATATATAAAGGCCAAAGTTTATTAGTGGCTACCAGGGGCAGAAGGGAGGGGGAAAGGGGAGGCTAACAGTGATGGAAAAATCACATTATTAAGGGTCGGGTTGCACAGCTGATCATCGCAATTTTTGTCATTAAGTTGTACACTTGTAAAAGTTGAACTGGCAAAAGTTGTGTGATAGATATACTTACAACAATGACAAAAAAAAAAAAAAAAAGAGTAGTTGCTGAGGCTGCTTATATACAACCAAAGACCTCATGGGGTTTGATTCCTTGGTTTAGAGGTTTAGGGTCATAGTTTCATAGGACATCCCAGTTAATTGACCTAATAACTTGGTTAGTGCTTCTGTTTGTTGTGTAGTGCCTGGGGTCTTAAAAGCTTGCAACCAGCCATCCAAGACACAGAAATGGTTTCTATTTGCCTGGAGCAACAGAGGTAGAAGGAAAATCAGGAATAGGAGGAGAATAAGGAATGTGTGCCTACTTGCCTCCATGAACAACTGACTCCTTTGCCTTGAGACCAGAAGAACTGGATGGTGCCTGGCTACAATTACTGAATATTTTGATCAAAGATTCTATAGAAGAATCCTGATCAAAAGAGGAAAATGTAGAACAGAATTTCAAATTCTCATGGACTCCAGACTTTCTGGAGCAATGGAGGGTGGATAAACCCAAACTATTGCCCTGAGATAATCTTTAAACCTTAAACGAAAAATATTCCCTGAAGTCTTCTTAAAACCAAACAACAGTTTAGCTTAACTAGTAAAGAATTTCTGCCTTGAGCATAGTGGTCTTTCAAGTTCTGTCTAAACAGGATCAAATTGAAACAGCAAGTCAAAAGATTAGATTGGAAACTTAGAGGGCAGTGAGTTTATGTTAACAAGGGAGGAACACTTCAGAAAAGGGAAGTGAGAATGGCTGCACAACTCAAAGAATGTGACCAATTTCACCGAATTGTGCATGTAGAAACTACTGAACTGATGTATGTTTTGCTGTGTATATTCTCAACAGCAACAAAATAAATAAAATTAAAACAAAAAAAAGCCTTGGAAAGTTCCTGAGGAACTTGAGTAACATTAGTTTTTTTTTTTTTTTTTTCCTTTCCCTTTGCAAGTTGATTGAATTATACAAGTGATAACTATATTTTATTCTTTTAAGTAAGTCGCATCAAGATCCGTGTGGCCCTTTTTTCTTATACTAAGAAAAAAGAAAATGTATCGCAAAGTAAATGTCTTGATCAAAGCCATTTTGAATACTGTAACAGCTTGTGTCCTGTATTTCTTCTAGACTAGACAATAAAAAGAAATTTGCCCCTCGGGTGCCCAAAGGAGGGAAGAGAGTTATAAAGAGGGTCACCCATGGGTCCACCCATTCTGCCAGAAGGAGTGGTATAAACTGTTTCAGGTCGGCTCCTCCCACTCTCTGACATAGCTTTCCAGTTCTGTCCATGAGCTTGAGTGGGCTGAAGGTACAACCCTTGGTGTCTAACCCCTCAGCCAATGACTGGGCAGCTCATGGTTGTGCCAAGGAAATCCCCCTTTTGGCACAAGGCTGAAAACTCATATGCAATACCTAAATTGTACTTAGCTTTGTCTCAGGGAATGAAGGGGCAGTAAGACCCTCAAGATTGAGCTCTGCCTCTTGTTTTTCTGAAATTTCAATTCCTTTATTATTAAAGAATCAAAGTAAGGCCCAGTTCAAAAAGAAAAATAATCCTTAAACTGACATTATCCTGCCTGAATAGAAAGACGAACTGTTCAGTTTCGATCTTCCAATATCTTTCCATTCTCCATCATTCCTCAACAATGGTTTAATGAGGGAATCTACAAATTCTCTCATGACATTTTTTTGTTCTACAATTTTCCACCTGATAAGCATTCTCATGTACTTTGGACAGGGTATCAGGAGGGACCAGTCCCTGGAGAAGGACATCACGCTTGGTAAAGGGTCAGTGAAAAAGAGGAAGGCTTTCAACAAGATGCATTGAGGCTGCAACAATGGACTCAAACATAGCAACTATTGTGAGGATGGCACAGGACTGTGCAGTGTTTCGTTCTGTTATTCATAGGGTCCTATGAGTCAGAACTGACTCAACAGCACCTAACAACAACGACAAGCATTCTCATGTGACAGGAAAGAAGAAAAAAGACTCTGAGCACTTCCACTTGTATTTATTATCTGCTTCCATTGCACCATTAACTTTAATCAAACTTGCTGGCATTCTTTTTAGTCTTTAACCCTTTTAAATATATTTATTGACTTAAGTATTTTTTATAGCTGATTATGCACTTTAAACTTCCTGACAGTATTAGTATGTCATTGACATTTTCTACATTTAATAATATTTGTTATTTAAATAAGACTAATTAAATTTCTACCTCAGACTTTCAAATTATCTAAAAGTATCCAAAAATCCATTCTATTCTACACTGGGCATTTATATTTTGCTTAACTACTGTTCCTTCCTAATTCTTGTAACAACAACATCCATTTTTCCCATTGCAAACTGATTTTCCCCTATTCAGTGTTGGGACTGTGAAGCAGGAGACCTGATCCTCTACCCTTCCCATTTCAATCAACTCCCGTAAAGGAATGGGTAGATGAGATGATCCAGGTTAGACTTATACCACTCTCCCTTCTGGGAATTTAAATGTCAAGCACAGTTCATTGCCTTTCTCATCTCTTGCCCTCTGTCATGGATTGAATTGTTTCCCCCCAAAAAATATGTGTATCAACTTGGCTAGGTCATGATTCCCAGTATTGTATGATTGTGTAATCTGATATGATTTCCTTATGTGTTGTAAACTCTATCACTATGATGAGGTCATACTGATGAGGTCTACAAGATTGGATAGTGTCTTAAGCCAATCTCTTTTGAGATATAAAAGAGAGAAGCAAGCAGAGACACATGGGAACCTCATACCACCAAGAAGGCAGTGCCGGGAGCAGAGTGTGTCGTTTGGATCTGATATTCCTTCGCAGAGAAGCTCCCAGACCAAGGAAGATTGATGACACAGACCTTCCCCCAGAGCCAACAGAGAAAGCCTTCCCCTGGAGCTGACGCCCTGAATTTGGACTTGTAGCCTACTGGACTGTGAGAGAATAAACTTCTCTTTGTTAAAGCCATCCGCTTGTGGTATTTCTGTTGGAGCAGTACTAGATGCCTAAGACACTCTCTAAGCTACCTTGGTCACCCACTTCCATAGCTATTCTTAAACCTCTCCACTACCAACAACTTCTCCATTCCATCATCACACCTTCAAACACCACTCTCTGCGAGCCCTACCTCCTACCATCTATTATCCCAGTCTCAACAGTGCTTCCACCTTCCGGGCATACATATTTCTTTCTCTCATCCCTCACCTCCTTACCACTTGTCTTAGTCAGGGTTCTTTAGAGAAGCAGAACATACATATGGTGACACAGTGGTTAAGAGTTCAGAATGCTAACCAAAAGGTTGGTGGTTCAAATCCACCAGCCGCTCCTTGGAAACCCTATGGGGCAGTCCTACTCTGTCCTATAGAGTCGCTATGAGTCAGAATGGACTCGATGGCAACGGATTTTTTTTTTTTTAATATGTGTGTGTGTGTGTACATTATACATATATATATAGAGAGAGAGATTTTAAAAAGAATTGGCTCATGCAATTGTGGGAGGCCTGCCAAGTCCAAGATCTGTAGGTCAGGCAACAGGCTACAGATTCCTGCATGCTTGTGTTCCAATATCCATTGGTCAGGTGACAGGAAGGATGAAGAGTGGAGAAGTTCTGGAAAAAATGTCTGTGTCTAGTCTGGAGGCAGAATACACCATAAGGAAAACTCTTTCTGCTCTTAAGATTTTCAAATGATTGAATGAGGCCCACCAACATTATGGAGGGAAATATGCTTTACTTAAGACCAACTGATTTAATCACATGTAATTCCTTTATGACAGCATCTACACTAGTGTTTGACCAAACAACTGAGAATCATAGCCCAGCCAAGCTGACATATGAAATTAACATCACATCATCTTACTGGTCTTCATGATACAGGTTGTCCTTGACTTACGATGTATTCGAGTTATGATGAACCTCACTTAGGACCATCTGCTTTTTGTTTGTTTGTTTGTTTTTGTACTTCTTATAATTATTGTGCTTTAGATGAAGGTTTACAGGGCAAACTGGTTTCTCATTAAACAATTAATATATTTATTGTTTTGTAGCATTTGTTGCCAACCCCACCAACTGTCAACACTCTCCCCTTCTCAACCTTGGGTTTGCCATTAGCAGTTTTCCTATCCCCTCCTGCCATCTCGTCCTTACCCCTGAACTGGTATGCCCATTTAGTCTCATTTTGTTTTATGGGCCCATCTAATTTTTCACTAAAGTGTAAACCTCAGGAGTGACTTCAGTACTGAGTTAAAAGGGTGTCAGGGGGCCATACTCTCAGGGTTTCTCCAGTCTCTGTCAGACCAGTAAGACTGGTACTTTTTTGTGAGTTAGAATTCTGTTCTACATTTATCTCCACATCTAGGACCTTCTATTATGATCCCTGTCAGCGTAGTTGGTGGTGGTCGCCGGGCACCATCTAATTGTGCTGGACTCAGTCTGGTGCAGGCTCTGGTAGTTGAGTTCCATTAGTCCTTTGAACTAATCTGTCCCTTGAGTCTTTGGTTTTCTTCATTCTCCTGTGCTCCAGATGAGGTGGGACCAATGGAGTATCTTAGATGGCCACTCACGATCTTTTAAGACCGCAGATGCTGCTCACCAAAGTATGATGTAGAACATTTTCTTTATAAACTATGTTATGCCAATTGAGCTACACGTCCCCTGAGACCATGGTCCCCAGCCCTCAGCCCAGCAATTCGGTCCCTCAGGGAGTTTGCACGTGTCTATGAAGTTTCTATGACCCCACCTTGGTCAAGTTGTGCTGCTTCCCAGTATTGTGTACTCTCTTATCTTTCACTAGAGTTACCACTTATCTATTGTCTAGTGTTTTTCCCTCCCCAAACCTCCCCTCCCTCATAACCATCAAAGATAGTTTCTTTTTGTGTGTAAACCTTTTCATGAATTTTTATAATAGTGGTCTCATGCAATATTTGTCCTTTTGTGATTGACTTATTTCACTCAGCATAATGCCCTCCAAATTCATCCGTGTTTTGTGAGAAATTTCATTGTTCTTTATTGTTGCACAGTATTCCATTGTGTGTATGTACCATAGTTTGTTTATCCATTCATCTGTTGATGGGCCCTTTGTTTTTGTACATCTTATCATTAGTACAGGAACCCTGATGGTGCAGTGGCTAAAGCCATTGACTGGTAACCAAAAGGTCATCTGTTCAAAACCACCAGTGGCTCCATGGGTGAAAGATGTGGCAGTCTGAATCTGTAGAGATTTTATAGCCTTGGAAACCCTATGGAGTTGCTATGAGTCATAATTGACTCGACTGCTGTGGATTTTCTCTTTAGTAATATGTACTACATACAATGTTACAGTACATAACTTGCTGCTTTTGTCATTCTCAGATGTAATGTTTCCAATCCCTAAAGACAAATAAAGATAGGATTTATAAACATACTATAATAAAAGGCAATAATAATTTAAAGAAAAATGAAGTATTCAACTTACATCAGAACCAACTTACAACAGAATAGTTGTCAGAATAGAACCCCATTGTAAACCAGGGACTACCTGTCCATCAGGAGAATTACTTCCTTTCAAATGCCCTCAACCTCCTTTTTCTTCTCTCCTTCCGCATTAATCTGACAGAATCAAATCCTTGATAAATCCAACTCTTGCCTACACTATGGCTGATTTGAACTTCAAATCTCTGCCCACTAACCTCAGTGTTTTTAACACTGCTTGGCAATCCACCTAAGTTTGCCTAGTCAAGTGTCTCCCATTCCCCTACATTGTGTTGGCACCATTTGTCATATATTCTTAGACCACCGGCATCTCCTATGCTTTGTCACACTCAGATAAAGAAGTTGTTTCATCTTCACTGTTGTTGGTAGGCGACATGGAGTCTATTCAGACTCATAGCAACCCTGTGTACAACAGAATGAAACACTGCCCGGTCCCGTGCCATCCACACAATTGTTGCTATATTTGAGCTGATTGTCACAGCCACTGTGTCAATCCATTTTGTTGAGGAGCGTCCTCTTTTTCGCTGACCCTCTACTTTACCAACCATAATGTTCTTCTCCAAGGACTGCTCCTGCCTGATAACATGTCCAAAGTACTTGAGATGAAGTTTTGCCATCCTTGCTTGCAAGGAGCATTCAGGCTGTACTTCTTCCAAGACAGATATGTTCGTTCTTTTGGCAGTCCATAATATATTCAATATTCTTTGCCAACACCATAATTCAAATGCACCAACAATTCTTCTTCTGTCTTCCTTATTCATTGTCCAGATTTAACATGCATATGAGGCTATTGAAAATATTAGATCAGGTGCACCCAAGTCCTCAAAGTGACATTTTTGCTTTTTAACACTTTAAAGATCTTTTGCAGCAGATTTGCCCAATGCAATACGCTGTTTGATTTCTTGACTGCTGCTTCCATGAGTGTTGATTATGGATCCAAGTAAAATTAAATCCTTGACAACTTCAATCTTTTCTCCGTTTATCATGATGTTGCTTACTGATCCAGTTGTGAGGATTTTTGTTTCTTTATGTTGAGGTGTAATCCATACTGAAGGCTGTGGCCTTTGTTCTTCATCAGTAAGTGCTTCAAGTCCTCTTCACTTTCAGCAAGCAAGGTTGTGTCTTCTGCATACCAAAGGTTGTTAATGAGTCTTCCTCCAATCCTGATGCCCCATTCTTCTTCATATAGTCCAGCTTCTCAGATTATTTGCTCAGCATACAGATTGAATAAGTATGGTGAAGTGATACAACCCTGCTGCACAACCTTCCTGATTTTAAACCATACAGTATCCCCTTGTTCTGTTCAGATGACTGCCTCTTGAACTGTGTACAGTTTCCACATGAGCACAATTAAGTGTTCTGGAATAACCATTCTTCACAATGTTGTCCATAACTTGTTATGATACACATAGTCGAATGCCTTTGCAGAGCCAATAAAACACTGGTAAATATCTTTCTTTTAGTCTCTGCTTTCAGCCAAGATCCATCTGACATCAGCAATGATATTCCTCATTCCACGTCCTCTTCTGGATGTCCTTGCTGTCATTCCACAACTCTTCTGGTCCTCGATAGTTAGTGTTCAATGCGTCAAGTCTATTCTTGAGATGGTCTCTAAATTTAGATGAGATATACTCAAGGTCGTACTTTGACTCTTGCAGACTTGTTTTAATTTTCTTCAACTTCGATTTGAACTTGCATATAAGCAACTGATGGTTCATCCCACAGTAGGCCCCTGGCCTTGTTCTGACTGTTGGTATTGAGCTTCTCTGTCATCTATTTCCCAGATGTATTCGATTTGATTCCTATGTATTCCATCCAGCGAGGCCCACATGTATAGTTGTTGTTTATTATGTTGTTGAAAAAGGTATTTGCAATGAATAAGTCTTTGGTCTTGCAAAATTCCATCATGTGATCTCAGTTGTTGTTTCTATGGCCAAGGCCATATTTTCAAAATACTGATCCTTCTTTGTTTCCAACTTTCACATTCCAATCACCAGTAATTATCAATGCATCTTGATCGCATGTTTGATACATTTCAGGCTGCAGAAATTGGTAAAAAATCTTCAATTTCTTCATCTTTGGCCTTATGGTTGGAGCATGACTTTGAATAATGGTCATATTAACTGATCGTCCTTGTAGGTATATGGATATTATCCTATCACTGACAGACTTGTACTTCAGGATAGATCTTGAAATGTTCTTTCTGATGGTGAATGCAATGCCATTCCTCTTCAATTTGTCGTTCCCAGTGTAGTAGACCATATGATTGTCTGATTCAGAATGGTCAGTACCAGTTCATTTCAGCTCACAAATGTCCAGGATATTGATCTTTATGTGTTCCATTTCATTTTTGAAGACTTCCAATTTTCCTAGATTCACATTTCATACATTCCACATTCTGATTATTAATGAATATTTGCAGCTGATTCTTCTCATTTTGAGTCATGCCACGTCAACAAATGAAGGTCCTGAAAGCTTCACTTTGTTCATGTCATTAAGGTCAACTCTACTCTGAGAAGGCAGCCCTTCCCCACTCATACTTGGAGTGCTTTCCAATCTGAGGGGCTCATTTACAGCACTATATCAGATAATGTTCTGCTGCTATTCATAAGGTTTCCACTGGCTAATTATATTTAGAAGTAGATCGTCAGGTCCTTCTTTCCAGTCTGTTTTAGTCTGGAAGCGCTGCTGAAACCTGTCCACCATGGGTGACCCTGCTGGTGTTTGAAATATTGGTGCCATAGCTTCTACTATCACAGCAACATACAAGCCACCAAAGTATGACAAACTGACAGATGAATGGTGGTTCATCTTCATTAGAGAAGATAAAAATAATTAGAACTTCCTTGTGTTCCCATCCTAAAATACAGTAATTTCCTTGAAACTTTATGCACATGCACTGCCTTCCCTCCTATCTGTGCCTTACCTAAGTCCAGCACTTACGTTTGTGCCCTGGCTCCCACAAGCTCTTGCCTAATTAAGGGTCCCATTCCTGTACATTCTCTCTTCTCTGTATCAGTGATTTTCCTCTCTGCTGGGTGATTACGTTCAGCATACAAACAAGTCATAACAGCCTCATACTGAAAGGAAAAAACAAAATTCTTCTGTATCCCACATCCCTCTCCAGGTACTGTATAATTCCCTGAGGCCCTTTACTGCTAAACTCCTCAAAATGATTGTCTATATTTGCTGACTTAAATTTTTCTAACAATCTTCCCTGAACTCATTCCAGTCATACTTTGGTCCCCAGTACTCCACTCATACTGCTCTAATCAAGGTTACCAGTGACCTTGCAAAAGGCAGTTTCAGTGAAAAATTATTTCCTCAGCTTGATCAGCTGCCTTTCACAAATGTAATCATTCTCTGCTGCTTGAAACATTTTCTTGGCCTTGGTCTCTGAGACAGTTTTTTTTTCTTGCTTCTTCCATCTCCCTGGATGCTGTTTCTCAACCTCTTTCTCTAGTAACTATGTTAGAGGAAGCAGAGCGAGCAGAGTGGTTAAGACCACAGACTTGGGACCAGCCAACAGGGGTTTCAAATGTGTCTCTCACGGCCACATGTGCAAAACAAACAAATAATAATTTCCTAAATGCCTGGTCCATGGTAGATTATATGTGTAAGTATATGTTTAATAAAAATAAATAAATTGTACCCAAAATCTAAATGGCTGTCCTACCCCAGGGCTCGATTTCCAGGCTCCTACTCCCCCCTACTCCTCTTGAGTGATCTCATGGCTTAAACACTAACTATACCCCGATAACTCGCAAATTCATATACCCAAACTGGCCTTAGTCTTGAATTTGACTTATAAATCAAATTGTCTACTCATCATTTCAAGCTAGATATCTGATAGGCATCTCAAATTTAATCTTTCTAAAAGCAAAATCCAATCTTCCATCTGGAAGACCAAAACCTGAGATCATCATTTACCTCTCTTTTTCTCTCACAGCCAACATTTAATCCATCATCAAATCCAATCGATTCTACCTTCAAAATATATCCTCCTAATCCAACTAATTCTCACCATCTGCCTTCTTACCACTGAAGTCCAAGCCATCATCATCTCTCACCCTGACCCTCAACATAGCCTTCTGAACATCTTCCAAAGTCAGTTGTCAACACTCCATGCAAACAGGCATTTTATTGTTCACTGTTTTACCCCAGTACCTATAATAGTGCCTGGTACATGGTAGGTGTTGAATATATATAAATATGCACCAAAATTTTTAAAAAAGAAAGCCAAAGTCCTTACCTTAGCCAGAAAGATTTTGCAAAATCTTCTTTTTTCAAGACTCTACAGCCTTTTTATATCTCTTACAACATGCCACTTGCTTCCCAGATCCAGGAACACTGGCCTTGCTGGGTTTCACACAAACTAGCATCTGCCATGCTTTCAGCGCTTGACACTTGTTTCCTTTGCTTGTGACTGTCTTTCCCCGTATACATGCGTGGCTCCTCCATCACTTCTTTTTTTTTTTTTGATAGTATAATATATACAACAAAACCTTTACCATATTAACCACTGTTAAGTGTACAATTCAGTGACATTTATTGCATTAACCATGTTGCGCACACACCACCATTTCCAAAATTTTCATCACCCCAAACAGCAACTCAGTACCCCATAAGCAATAACTTCCTGTTCCCGCCTTCCCTTGGTAACCACTAATAAACTTTGATCTCTATGCATTTGCCTATTCTAGATATTTTACATAAGTGGGATCATGCAATATTTGTCTTTTTGTGTCTGAATTATTTCACTCAGCATGTTTTCAAGCTTTGCCCATGTTGTGGCATGCATCGGGACTTCATTTCTCTTTATAGTTGAGTAGTAAGTATTCCATTGCATGTATGTACCACATTTTGTTCATACCTTCATCTGCTGGTTGCCATTTGGATTGTTTCCACCTTTTAGTTATTGTGAACGGTGCTGAAATGGACATTGGTGTACATCACTCCTCACTTGTTTTTCCCTGAACCTAACTCTGTAGCTCTTATATCTCCATATCGCCTCACCTTAGAACTCTCTCTCTTCTTAACACTGCTTCTTCTCTTCCTTAGCACTTACCACCACCTGGCACATATTTATGATCTCCATGAAACTAGGCATTTTATTGCTCACTGTTTTATCCCACTACCTACAATAGTACCTGGCAGACGACAGGTGCTGATTAAACGCCGGTAGAAGGCAGAGAGGGAGAAATGGAAGAAGGTAGCAGGAGATCATTTGTGATGGTCTGCTCTTGACGATTCTGGAGGTGCCAAGGTTTACGTTCTTCCTGAGGCCTTGTTACTCAGCACTAAATTTTGTGGGCTTTTCTGTTTATGTGACTTGTAATCAAAGAACTTGACGAACACATAGCCCTCAAGTTTTCTCTTCTCCAAAGTAAACATCATTCCTTATAGGCCAAGTTTCCTTGTTACCTTTCTCATCTTGGGCCCCTCTCATCAGGTAATACTAATCCGCGCATTTCCACCAACTTGTGATTCCTCCTTGGTCAGTCCTCATCCTCCCTGGATCTCATCTTGTTTCTCATTCCTGTGGAGATTTTAATAGCCTTCTTTTTAATGTTGTTCTCTTGGATCGTATAATGAATCTAGTGAAATAACATAAATAGTACATAGAGACTTTTCATAAGGATAAAATATTCTAAAGTACCGGTCTGTGTTGCTTTCATTTAGGGAAGGAGGAAAGGGAACATAGGAGCAGTGTAAACAGGCTCTGTTAGCTGAGACTTTTTCACCTTGGATCTCCGTTCATGTTAGCACTAAAAAAAAAAAAAAAAAAAAAAAAAAAGGCCAGCTTTTTGACACTTATTTATTTAAATTTTTGCCATTAAAACATTAATAAAGTTTCAGAGTGTTCTTGAAGAAAACTGACACATTTTATCATATTTCCTTTTAGGCTTTCTAGAAAAAGGTAGATGAGGACAGGGGGATCTCAATGTCCAGGCCATTAGTGTTAAAATGGTCACACAATTTCAACTTATTAACACTTCATTTATTGACGTAATTAGTGTATGATTATAAGTTTATTTTTAATGACAATTTTAAGTGGTCACACCACTCATCGACTTACCCCATATCCACATAGGACTTGATGTGAATGTAGACACAATGAATGTTTATTTCTCATAAAAATGACATATTTTGAACAACATGCCTTCAGAGTGATACCTGTTATTGCATACTGTCTTCTGAAATAAACTTACTTACAAATGGCCTACGCCATTTTTCCATACCCCATCAGCTTGATCCAACTGTACTGAGCACACTAAACACCGGTGTAAATAGGCTCGGGGGAAGCCTAGTTATTGGGAGAAGGTTACAAAAGGGAAAGGTAGTACTAACATCTATTACCCCTCCTGTAATCCTACCTGGTCCCTAAATTAAAGAGACAAAAAAATTACTGTCTAGATTTAATTAGGGTGGATATAACCAGAAATCCTATGATTTTAATCCTTCTAGACCATGATTTGGCTCCTCGCTCTTATGTGGACAGTCAAGAGATCAATATTGGTCTCAAGGCATCACCTGAATGAGTAAAATATCCCCCTTACCATCATACACCCTGACCACATGTCAGCTGTCTAGTACTGCACCCCATTTACCAGCCAGAAGGCTGGCTTCTTCTCTGTCCCTGTATCCCAAAACAATTACTTTATAAGTGGGGAGGATTATGGAGGAAGTTTATCTGTCATTGGCCCAAATGCCTTATCTTACTTAGGCTGAACAGAAATTAACAATTTAGAAATCAAATTCTTTCTGGTCAAATTGTGGGACTTTTAACACCAAGCTCATTTACCTGAACACCGAGCATAGCCCGTGCTTATCTTTTTCAAGAAAAAGGAGTAACAATAAAGTCATGTATTGAAATGTGTCCCCCAAAAATAAGTATCAACTTGGCTAGGCCATAATTCCTAGCACTGTATGATTGTCCTCCATTTAGTGATTTGATTATCCTCCATTTCACGATGTGTTGTAAACCTTAGCCTCTGTGCCTGTGGTTGTGGTCCTATTTGGGAATGAGCTGCCCGTTAGGTTAATGAGGCAGGATTACGTTATTGAAGATTAGAGTGGAATGCAACACCCTTACTCAGGTTACAGGCCTGATTCAATGTAAGCAGAGCTTCCCTGTGGTGTGCGCTACATCACCTTTTGTCTTACAAGAGATAAAAGGAGAGACAAGCGAGCAGAAAAGGAGAGATCTACTACCACCAAGAAAGAAGTGCTGGGAGTGAAGCATGCCTTTTGGACCCGGGGTCCCTGCACTAAGAACCTCCTAGACCCAGGGGAAGATTGATGCCAAGACACATAGAGATCTCCAAGGAACCAGGAAACAAGCTGAAGAGATAAGGATCTTCCCCTAGAGCCAGCACCCTGAATTCGGACTTCTAGCCTCCTGAACAGTGAGAAAATAAATTTCTTTTTGTTAAGTCATTCACTTGTGGTATTTCTCTTATAGCAGCACTAGATAACTAAAACTAATAATATCTTGCAAAACCAAATCCCCTAGACAAAAATTAAATATGCTTTACCCTTTCTCAAAGCAACAAGAGTTATATAATAAAAAGAATAACTTTGAGACATATCCTCTGCATAAATCACCAATGAAAAAGAAATCATCTTCCTATATAGGGCTTTCTAAACCCCAGGAGAAACAGGTTGTCTGCTTCCCTGGAAACCAGGAGGGAGTAGAATATCTAGGACTGAGCTCACAAGGCCTAGTAAACTGAGTCTGAAACAAAACGACATTCATTAAAGGGTGTTCAGGTAAAGAAACAATTCTTCCTGATGATCTCTCCCTTGCTGCTTCCCCTTGTCCCTACTAACACAGCATGCAGTTAACTCATGGAATGTGGCTACTGGCTGGAATTAAGCCTTGGCAGCCAAAGACAGCTCAGTCAAATTAAACAGATTCATTTAACAGTTCAGTGAACAGAATGGCATTAGCAGCCAACCAGGGAATTAGTGAGAAGCCACTACATCTGAGCAGGCACCAGCCTCTCCCAAGTAGCAGAGAGTTCAAGTAGCAGAGAGCCTTCCTGAGGAGGGCTGGCTGTGGGTCCTGACCAATCTCTCCCCTACACATGGTCCTTCACTGGAATGTCCTCTACATGCCACCAGGTACTCTCCCTTCCCACTGGGCCTGGTGAGGGAAACGCAGAGGTTGTCACAGAAGAGAAGAGGCACCTAGAAAATGAGAGTCCTGATCTGGCTTCAGGATTAACATTGTGGGGAACTGTTTCCACACATTTATAGCAGGTTGACTTCCTTCCATGGAACAAACAGAACCTCTAGACCTATGGAATCCTGGATTCTGAGGGTGCAAAAGAAGTAAAAACCAGTTATTGCTGAGTCAATTTTGACTCATGGTGAACCCATGTGTGTCAGAGTAGAACTGTACTCCATAGAGTTTTCAATGGCTATTTCAGAAGTAGATAGCCAGACCTTTCTTTTGAGGTGCCTCTGTGTGGACTCAAATCACCAGCCTTTCAGTTAACAAGCATGTTAACCACATGGTTAAGGGACATCACCTCTTCAGCGCCCTGACCCAGAGTTTAAACACCATCACACCCTGGTTATGTTCTTCTCTCTTAGTGCATCTTTTTAGCTGCCACAGCTTTATGAAAACCTACTTCCTTGTATTGATTTGAAAATATTTTCAGTTTCACTATTTTTCTCAAACAGTGTGTCTCTTCTTTCTTTGATTAAAAAATGATTTTTTGAAAACTTTCAAATTAATCAAAGAGTACTCTTTTTGATATCTTACCTGAGTTTTTTCTAATTTTTCATAGGATGTCTTGGTTATGTTCCCTTTATTCTTTACATTCCCTTTCAAAATCAGAGATTTTTAGACAGTTCCTGGATCAGGGTGGGTCCCAACAGGAAACAGAATAATTCTGAGAAGGTTTATTTACAAGACTAGTTATGAAGGTGTAGGTGTGGAAAGGAGGGACTATGGGGCTAGCAGCAGTGGAGATGGTGCCACCCTAAGGCTGGACAGGATGACGGGAGGAAGTTACTAGAACTGGGAGGAGAGTGAGTCATAGTCCTGAGAGGAGCAGTGGCTTCAGAGGGAGGGACAGAGGCAGAGACTCATGAGAGGGAGAGAGCCAGGGGACTCAACTCTGACTGACTCGTCTCCCTCCTGTCAGTCTGCTGCGAGGGAGCTGCACATGCTGTCCATAAAGCCCACACCCTTGGCAGAGAGCTGGGCAGGGAGGAGTGAGCAGTCTGAAGTATGAGTGCCCATTAGACAACAAGACTTAATTAACTTTTGAGGCTCTTCTCATTCACTGACATCCTTGCTATTCTTCCATATTCCTTGGAGTCTATAAACTTCTTGAATTGTGTCTTCTTAAAATCTTGACAATACACCTGATTGGAACCAGTCTCCCTTCCTCAATGACCACAAACCATAACTTTACATAGTGTCACCTTCCAACAATTCCTGTCATTCCTATGTCACCAAATAATTCTGGCAGAGGGAACAGATTGAGGGATGGGACCACTGAGGCTTTCCTGAGACTGGAATGTATCTGGGCCAGCCTGGCAGGTTGTAGCTGGTCATCCCCAGGAGCCCAGGGGATGACTGAGTCTACTGAGGCCAGAGGAGGTGTGCATTCAGGGGCCAAGGCAGCAGCAGAGCTTAAGAGAAAGATGGAGGTGGACACTAGGCAGTGTTGCCTACTCCCCCAGCATCTCTGTCTGAGCCCAAAGACTGATGGGACAGTGGAGGAAGCAGAAAGACAGTTTTCATGTCGAGTTCCAGAGACAATGTGTGTCATAGACTGGAAATGAAAAGCACAGTCTTTCCTTCTGTGAGGAAAAGCAGCGGCAAGGTCCAAAGAGCACTGGCTGCAGCCTGTTGAAGAACCCAGGGCAGTGGTGCCAACGACAGCCCCTAGTAGATAGCAAAGGCCTACTGACAGCCTCCAAAGGGATTCTATTTGCTTGAGAACATATATGAGACACCTCCAAATACAGAGATGGGACAGGAGCTTAAATATGGAGAAGGAGACAAGTCAGCTATTACTCACAACTGTGATTTGATCTGATTGGTATGCAGAGAAATTTGAGAACTCCATGCTCTACTTTTTCTTCAGAATTAGGTTCATATTAACAATGTTCTTCAGTCTGCTTTTGTTATTATTGTTTGTGACAGTTAATTTAGGTGTCCACCTGGCTAAGGTATTGTTGTTGTTAACTGCCATTGAGTCTTTCGGTGATTCATGGTGACCCCATGTGTTACAGAGTCGAACTGCTCCATTGGGTTTTCTTGGTTGTAATCTTTACAAAAGCAGATCACCAGGCTTTCTCTTCCCCAGAGCAGCTGGGTGGGTTTTAACTGCCGACCCATGCTCCTCTGGCTAATATAAGGTATAGTACCAAGTTATTTAATCAAACACTAATCTAGGTGTTGCTGTAAACATATTTTGTAGATATAATTAATATCTACAATCAGTTGACTGTAAGTGAAGGTTATTTTTGATAATGTGAGTGTGCCTCATCCAATTGTTTGAAGGTCTTAAGAGCAAAAGCTGAGAATTGCTAGAGGGAAAAAAAATTCAGTGTCAAGACTGCAGCATCAACTTCTCCCTCAGTTTTCAGTCTGCCCTATGGATTTTAGACTTGCCAGCCCCCAAAATTGATTGTATGAGCCAATTACTTGAAATTCTTTGAAATAAATTTCTCTAAATATATAGGAATATATATGCATGAGGAGCCCTGGTGGTAAAGAGATTAAGTGTTCGGCTGCTAACCTAAAGGTTGGTGGTTTGAACCCATCAGCTAATCCACAGGAGAAAGACGTGGCAGTCGGCTTTCTTAAAGATTACAGCCTTGGGAACCTGGTAGGGGAATTCTACTCTGTCCTATAGGGTCGCTATGAGTTGGAGTTGACTTGACAGCAATGGATTTATATATTTAGAGAATCCTGATTGATACATCATTGTTGTTATTTATTTGTTTTACTCTACCTTTTGAGAGAAGAAACTGGTATTAGACTGACTGAAAAACTTACGAGATTCCCTCCTTTTGGCGTAATGACAAATCCAGCAGACAACCTTACATTTGCAGTCTCCCACCTCTCTAATCACTTTCCCCAGGCTATTTCTGTGATATGTGCACTAGTGCAGTGGAAGTCTACCACAGGTCATGAACTTCTGTGCAATTTTATTTTTCCTCAGTTTTCAGAACTACTCTCCTCCTCATGAAACAAGCCTGATTCTTTACAAAATGGCGTCTTCTTCCATTGTCGCATTCCACCCTGGGTGTTATCCCCCCAATTCTCACTGGTAACTCTGTGACTAGAATTCTAGTGCCCATTATTGCTTGGGATAGCCCTTTTCCTCTCCAAACCAAAAACAAACAAACAAACCCACTGCTGTTGAGTCAATTCCAACTCATAGCGACCCTATAAGACAGAGTAGACCTACCCCATAGACTTTCCAAGGAGCACCTGGTGGATTTGAACTGCCAACTTTTTGGTTAGCAGCCGTAGGTCTTAACCACTACATCACCAGGGTTTCCCTTTCCTCTCCAGTGACCTTAATTTCCCTTCAGCATGAATGTCTGTCAGAGTTTCCTACAGGGAGACCCTGGCAGTGCTCTGCCTGACCTTAGAAAATCCACTTATGTCTCATGTTTCAGTTTCTTATTTGTAGAAGTGAGGAATTCCATTCAGTAATCTCTGTCTTAGTCATCTAGTGCTGCTATAACAGAAATACCACAAGTGAGTGGCTTTTCAAAAAACCAAACCCACTGCCATTGAGTCGATCTTGACTCATAGCAACCCTATAGGACAGAGTAGAACTGCCCCATCTGGGTTCCCAAGGCTGTTATCTTTATGGAAGTAGACTGTCACATCACCCTCCCTCAGAGTGGCTGGTGGGTTCTAACTGCCAATCTTTTGGTTAGCAGCTGAGTGCTTTACCCACTATGCCACCAGGGCTCCTTTGGGTGGCTTTAACAAACAGAAATTTATTTTCTCACAGTTCAGGAGGCTAGAAGTCCAAATTTAGGATGTCAGCTCTAGGGGAAAGCTTTCTGTCTGTCAGCTCTGGAGGAAGATCATTGTTTCTTTTCAGCTTCTGTTCCTTGGCCCCTTGGTGATCTTCATGTAACACGGCATCTATCTTCTCCCATCTCTGCTTTCTTTCTTGCTTAATCTACTCTTTCATATGTCAAAAGAGGTTGATTTAAGACATAACCCTACGCTAATACTGCCTCATTAACATAACAAAGAAAACCCGTTCCCAAATGGGATTATAACTACAGATATACAGGTCGGAATTTACAACACATGTCTTTGAGGGACACAACGTAATCCACAACAATCTTCAACTAAAATTCTATGGATGCATGGCCCACTGTACAGAAATGTTATTAAAACTATCCCTGCCTACCTTCCACTCTGCTGCCACACAGACAACACCATCTGTCACTTTGCTTGCCTGGTGTCAACTCCAAATCCACCTGCAGAGGCTACACTGAAGTTGATGACTTGATGACTCATATCACAAAGGAAGAGGTAGACGAAATGCTATTGTGATTGGTCCTAATTTAAAAATAACTCTACCTGAAAGACTGCAAAGGATATGAAGGAGAATTCAAGACAATTACTATCATCCTCACCAGGGACTCACTGATGGTGACAAAATTTCCTCTTGTTCCTAGAACAAACTTGCCCTGTGACATCAGACAATACCCTGAAGTTTGGCTTGCTCCACAGACCTCTTCACAAGGCTTAGTTATTTATTGTCTTTTCCCCCAGTGGACAGGCAAAGCTGTTGAAGGGCCCACATATTGCCCAACATCGTCTGGGAAACTTTTACCAAAGAAAACAATGAAACCAAATTCGTTGCCATTGAGTTGATTCCAAGTCATAGCAACCCTATAGGACAGAGTAGAAGTGCCCCCATATGATTTCTAAGGAGTGGCTGGAGGATTTGAACTGCCAAAGTTTTGGTTAGCAGCTGAACACTTAACAATTCAAGTAAAAGTTAGGTGAAGGAGGTAAGTGAAAATAGTTACCCAATTTCTTTTTTTTTTTTTTTTTTAATAATTTACTTTATTTTTGTTGCTGTTGACAATATATGCAGCAGAACATACACCAATTCAACAATTTCTACAAGTACAATACAGTAGTAATATTTATTACATTCTTCTAGTTGTCCAACCATTCTCACCTGCCTTTTCCGAGTTTTCCTTCCCCATTAACATAAACTCATTGCCCCCTATGTTTCCTATCTAATCTTTCCAGTTGCTGTTGTCAATTTGATCCCATATGGATAGATCTTAAAAGAACTCAATGATCAAGGCAGATATTCTTTACTAGTTAAGCTAAACTATTGTTTACTTTTAAGAAGACTAAACCAAAATATTCAATTTCTTTTATTGTGAAATATTTTTATTTAATTTCCCTTCTTCAGAGGGGAAAGCCCTCAAGATTCCAAGCCAGGCTGTGTCTCTCTCTTCCACTGTGCCATCTTCTATCTCTTCTGGTTCACCTTTCCTCTCTTCCACATTCCCAGGGGGTTATGAGTTATGGGTATGGCTGCTGTATTATGGATACACTGCAAGAGATGTTAAGGGAATTAGAAATGGAGGGGAAGGAGAAGATGCAGCTCAAAGTTTTAGACTGTCTGTGTATTTATGTTATCCCAACTGTTATGGATTGAATTTTATCCCCCCAAACTATGTGTTGAATTCTTCATCCTTGTACCTGCTTGGAAATAGGGTTTTCTTTTGTTATGTTAATGAGGCCATGCCAGTGTAGGGTGGATCCAAAACCTAATCACTTCTGAGTGATAAAACACCACAATAGACACAGAGACACACACAGGAGGAATGACAGATGACATGAGGATTGTCTATAAGCCAAGGAAGGTCAAAGAAGTAAGGAACATCTGGGGCTACAAACAAGGAAGGAATTGTCACAACCAAGACCCTTGTTTCGACTTTTAGTCTCTAGAACTATGAGAAAATAAATGTCTGTTCCTTTAAGCCATCTATTTGTGGTATTTGTGTTATTGCAGCACTAGGTAACTAAGACATCGGGTTTAATGAAAGCTTCAACTTGGCCCTGGCTCTGGTGGCCTTCTGTGTATTTCAGGGCCCCAGAAAATAAACATATTGTTTAAAAACCATGCTGCAAAGGCATTGAAAATGCCCCTCTGTGCTGTAAATGGTCTCTGGTCTATTCATAGATTTGCCTATTAAGAGCCTGTTAGCTCTAAAGAAAGCTGAGCTTCTCTCCATGTGTTCCCACCGAGGGCTTTCCAAAGGGAGAGCTTGCTGTACAGCATTCACAGTATTTGGTCTCCACGTCCTTCTCTATTATATTTATACATTTCTATTGCCCTGCTTTCTGTCTCCTGGCTTTTGCTCTTTTTAGCCAAAGTACAGACAGCATCACGTTCTCCTCCTTTGGTTAAAAACCCCCATGGTCACCTAGCATAGGCTTCAACCTCTTTTTTGGCTTTTTTACTGGTATTTAATTCAAGGCTTTTGTGAGACCTCTTGACATTCCTCCCCAAGTTTTCCATGAACCTTACAAAGCAAGAGCCTTTTTAAAGCTTTGCAGAGTGCTGAGCACAGTAAATGAATCATTTCTCTGCTGTTTATATGTTTGGATAAAATGAAGGCTCTTGACAGGAAACAAGTCTTTCCAAGCCTGGCACTTATGATCAATTTCTGTAGCTATTAAACAAGGTCATAAGCTTTTTGGAAAAGTTACCTACCTATGACTTTTGTTTTGTTTTTCCAACTGATACAGTTCATGGTTGCTGAGCATTCTTTTTTAGCACCATGAGTAGTACACCAAGGATAATAGACTGGTCTCTATTTTTTATTTATACATCTTGTTTGTTGACAAGAAAGTACAGAGCTTATTTTTCTATAGAAGTAGCACATCAGTTGTGCCTCTATGCACACAGTCCCACACGCAGCCCACCAGGAAGGGCAAACGTAGGGCCATCACCTTGGTCTCTCATCCCCTGCAAGGGCCGAATAGCACTGCATTTTGGGAAAATCTTCAGAGATTAGATATTAATGCAACCCTCATCAGAAAGGAGCTTTGTGCAAAATTTGAACACAAAGACAAATAGGTTTTTCCACATTCATCAACTTTAACTTGTTACAGCCAACACCTTATACTTATATTTGAATCTGCAAGTATAGCTATCACAAATGAAACCATGTTTAAATAATAAAAATTAAGCAAAACACCAGCTGTAAGGCTACTCAGTGCATGAAGCTTTTTGGAGCTTTGCTTCAGCTGTCCACTTCTGCTTTCCAACAATGACTTGGAAAAGACTGGACAACCCATGATGAGTCGAAGACCAGGTCCCCATTGCACTAGCTTAGATCATTATGTCCCAGGTTTGCAAAAGTCAGACTTGCCAAACTGCATGAGATTTTTTGTGCCTTAATTATGGAGATAAGTGGGCAACCCTTGGTTTCACTTCAACTGGCCCAAGAAGCTTGGCTGCCTAGATTGTTCCAGCTCTCCTGGAAGCTCATAAACAAACTGAGAATGATCTGTCTTCCTTGGCTCAAGCTTTGCTCTGTTAGCGGTTCCTTGGGACCAGAAAGTAAGGCTATATGCCAGGCTGTAACAGAAACACATAGCTGTGTGCCACTTGGCTTACCAGTACTGACAAATGTTTACATAGACATTCAAGAATCCATCATGAGGAAAGCAGTCTTATAGTGGAGGAAAGATGGAGCTGGCCAAGACCTACATATCATTTTGTCTAACTTCCCTTTAGAGATGGCCTCTGAGTTATCCAGAAGAATACAAAATAGAGGTAAAGAACTCATCTTAATCCTTCCTAATTCACCCACAAAAGCTAATAGAACTAAACAGGCATAACACCAAGACTGTTAGAGCAGACCTTTTGTAGTGGTGAAGTGGGCAAAACCAGCAATACCACAAACCGCCAGTACTTGCAATCTCCCGCTGCTGGTCCTCCACAGAAGTCATGATGGCTATTTTGACCATGATTCCACTACAGTGATGACAAGAGTGACTCTAGACCCCTAACCTCAGTTGCTTTTGGAAAGGGAAAGCCAAGAAATGTAGTCAGGTATCAAAGTAAGCTAGCTCCACCGCCTGTGTTAAGACTAAGATGAAATCCTTCGAAAGAAATAATTTTAAAAACAAAGCTGTAGGAGGAGCACAAAAGATAATTTTGAAGTACTCACCTATTCACATGTTCTTTCCCTCGCTTCACCAATGATGCCACACCCATCTACCCTACCTCTGACCTTACTCCTGAGATTGTTTCCCAGCCTGATCCTCCAGGGTCCATCTCCCAAAGACATTAAGTTAGAAGCCGAGGTTCACTCCAAATTGGTGTATTCTCATCTAACACTAATGCTTTAGAAGCAGACAAAAACTTATTGATTTTTCTGTTTGATCTTACTTGGAAATGCAATATTTAGTAACTCTAAAATCAAAGAGGGAAGCATATTCTGATGAGCACAAGGCTTTATCTACTGCACTTAGTCAAAATAGTGCCTCCCAATGGTCAAATAACTCATCCCTCATCTTTTTCTCTTTATTAGGTTTTGCAAATGAAGTTCTGTAGACATTTTGGGAAAATCTTTATAGATCAGGTTAATTGTAACCCTCACCAGAAAGGAGATTTGTGCAAATTTTGAGAACAAACACAAATACGTTTTCTTTTAAACATGACTCGCCTAAGGTTACTTGGCTACAAAGTGGTGGAACCTGGCCTTCAGCGTTTTTGTCTATGTTTAATATTATCCTGCTACACCACATTGTCCCCTCTACTTTAATACTTCAGCAAGTGGTGTCTAAGCGTCTTCTCTGTGCCAATCACTGAAGTATGTGCTGAAATTCAAAGACAAATAGTTTCTTCCCTGTCCCCAGGAGCTCACAGATACCAGTACAATGCAGTGAGTGCAGCAAAGAGAACACAGAGGAAGCCCAAGCACCAGCTGGGAGTTCAGGGCAGCTGCCTATTTATGTTGAGATTTCAGTGATAATTAAGAGCTAAGAAAATGGCTCTGGGTGAAATGGATGTTTCCAAGAGAGGATCTCGGCAGGAGCAAAACCGTAATAGAGTACACTGCACAAGCTGCTGAGAGAAAGAGTACCAGTCAGGGGATTTCGACTAGGGCAGAGTTTTCAAACTTGAGCATGCATCAGAACCATCTGAAGAGTTTGTTAAAACACAGATTACTCCCCACCCTTCCTAGTCTCTAGTGTTTCTAATTCAGGAGATCAAGGGTAGGGCTTGAAGGATCTACATTTCTAAAAATTTCTCAGCTGATGTTGTGGTCTGGGGACCACACTTGGTGAACCCTGTGATAGGAGACTAAAGAGGGGGGGAGGCCAAGGGACCTGGAAGATCAGCTTTTCTTCTTACAGTACGTGTGCAAATTACAGATCTGACGAATATTTAAATCTACTAATTGTTGTTGTTAGCTTCATTGAGTCAGCCCTCAACTCATGATGACCCCCTGCACAATTGGACAAAATGCTACCCCGTCCTACACTATTGTTTTGACCTATTGCCAATCAGACCATTGTTATACATAGGGTTTTCATTGGCTGATTGCCAGGCCTTTCTTCCTAGTCCATCTGAATCTGGAAAGTCCTCTGAAAACTGTTCAGCATCACAGCAACAAATAAACCTCCACTAACAGATGCATGGTAGCTTCACACAACGTGCATTGACCAGTGTTTTAGGCTGGGGTCTCTAGAGAAACAAAACCAGTGAAGCACACATATTTATGTATATATATACATATATATGTATGTATACATGCATATATACACATATATACTCAAAAAAACTGACTATTCTCAAGTCAATTCCTACTCATAGTGACTCTATAGGACAGAGTAGAACTGCCCCATAGGGTTTCCAATGAGCAGCTGGTGGATTCGAACTGCCAGCTTTTTGGTTAGCAGTCAAACTCTTAACCACTGCACCACCAGGGCTCCAAACCAAACCCGTTGCAATCAGTCAATTCTGACTCATAGATACCCTATAAATGTATATATATAGAGAGAGAGATATAGAGGGGCTTATATCAAGGAAATGGTTCATGAGGTTGTAGAGGCTGGAAAGTCCCAAGTCCATGGGTCAGGCAGAAGGCTTTCCTGACTCACATAGCTGCAGGGGCTGGCGAACCCAGGAATGGAAGTTCAGACACCAGGCCAACAGCTCACAGGCTGCTAAAGCCAATGAATCCCAAGATTGGCAGGTAAGATGGCAGATAAGCTGCTAGCTCAAGTCCCAGGAACTGGAGGACAGATGAGGAGCCAGTTTCAGGATCAAGAGTGAGCATAAGCCAGAAAGTCCACATATATTGGATGCAGGTCACACTCCCAAGGAAACTCCCTTTCAACTGATTGGCTCTTCATAGCAGATCTCATCATGGAGGTTATTGCATTATATTGTATCTCTTTATGGTGGTGATGACATTGTTACATAGCCGCCAAACCACTGAGAATCATGGCCGAGTCAAGTTGACACACAACCTTAACCATCACCATCCACCCCTTGTCAACTTGACACCTGTACACATCTCCCTACTCCCTACACAATCTCTAAATAAAGAAAATCATAGTCATACTTGCACCTAACATAACTAACACGTGTGTAACTGAAAACACACTAACCATGTCTACCTTCTATATTTTATCAGTGAAAAAAAAAAAAAACAAAAATATTTGATATACACATACAAGGAAGAAATATTCATAACAATTACAGTCCTCATTTCTGCAACTGGTCACGTGATGGTAGTTGGTATTTGAAACTACCCTCTTCCACCATCCAGCCCATATTCCTTTCCTCAGCAAGCAACTCAGTTGGTCGTGGTTCTTTGCCTGGTGGGGTGATCTAAACCTTCATTCCTGAAGGGTCTGGGCCATTAGTAGTCATGACAGAATTGCTGTAGTTTTCCATTGATTTAATCACAAGGCATAGTAGTACTATGAAACATCCTAAGGGATCTCCTGTATTCCAGACAGACTCTTCTTTACACCCATTATGTAATATCAATCTGATTTCCTCTTAGTAGTCAAGATCAATCACACCAGCCAATATAGTAACTCCCATCTTTTCTTATTGACCCAGAGGCATGAGGAGCCCAAAAACACTGGGTAGCATTCTTAACTTGCAATTTAATGGAATCAGTGTTGTGTCTCCTAGTAGGAGTATTCTTCCATTTGCAACAAAGACCGCTAGACCCGCACAGCATAGAGTTGTGGGGACAGGAAGCAAAAATTTTGTGAGTGGGTCACTAGGGGTAATAGTGAATAGTGACACACCCATTTCCACCCGTTGATTCCTGGACCCATGGATCCTGGCTATGGGAGAAATAGAACCATATATTGTATGCTGGTTTAGAGCATATACAGCCTCCTGGAGAACATTGCCACAACCCTGCAAGGTACTGGCACCTAGCTGTTGCTGTAACTGTCTTTAGAAGACTATTCCATTGTTCTATCAAGCCAAGTGTTCAGGATGATAGGGAACATGGTAAGACCAATGAATTCTATAAGCATGGGCCGATTACCATGCTTTATTTGCTGTGAAGTGAGTCCTTTGACTGGAGGCGATGCTTTGTGGAATACCATGATGATGGATAAGGCATTCTCTAAGCCCACAGAAGCATTTCATGCAGGGAAGGCAACTCCATATCCAGAGTAACTGTCTATTCCAGTAAGAACAAAATGCTGCCCCTTCCATGATGGAAGCGATCCAATGTAATCAACCTGCCACCAAGTTGCTGGCTAATTACCTCAAAGGATGGTGCTGTATGGGGGACTCGGTGTTAGTCTCTACTGCTGGAAGATTGGGTACTCAGCAGTGTCTGTAGCCAAGTCAGCCTTGGTGAATGGAAGTCCATGTTGCTGAGCCCATGCATAACCTCCATCCCTGCCACCATGGTCATTTCGTTCATGAGCCCATTGCACAATGACGGAAGTGGCTAGGGAAAGAGGGTGAGTGGTTTCCACAGAATGAGTCATCCTATAACTTGCTTGTTAAAATCCTCCTCTGATGAGGACACCCTTTGGTGAGCATTCACATGAGACACAAATACCTTCACTTCTTCGGCCCATTCAGAGAGGTCTATCCACATACCTCTTCCCCGTACATCCTTGTCTCCAATTTTCCAATCATGTTCCTTCTAAGACCCTAACCGTCCAGCCAAACCATTGATAGCCCATGAATCAGTATAAAATCACACATCTGATCATTTCTCTTTCCAAGCAAAGTGAGAAACCAGGTGTGTTGCTCAAAGTTCTGCCCATTGGGAGGACCTCTTTTCACCACTGTCCTTCAGGCAAGTACCATCAAGGGGCTGTAGCTCTGCCATTGTCCACTTTCAAGTGGTGCCTGCATATCACACAGAACCATCTGTAAACCAGGCACAAGTTTTCTCTTCCTCAGTCAACTGATCATAAGGAACTCCCCATGAGGCCATAGGTTCAGACTGGGAGAGGGCAGATAATACGACTGGAGTTGAGACTTTGGACATTTGGACCACTTCCTCATGCAACGTACTTGTGCCTTTAGATCCTGCTGAGGCCTGATGTCGTACATACCACTTCCATTTAATGATGAAGTGCTGCTGTGCACATCTGACTTTATGACTCTTGGGTCAGACAACACACAGTTCATGATGGGCAGCTCAGGCCACATGGTGGCTTGGTGGCCCATGGTTAAGCATTCAGTCTCTACAAAAGCCAGGTAACAAGCCAAAAGCTGTTTCTTGAAAGGAGAATAGTTATCTGCAGAGGATGGCAGGGCTTTGCTCCAAAATCCTAAGGGTCTGCACTGTGATTCACCAACAGAGGTCTGCCAAAGGCTCCAAACAGCATCTCTGTCTGCCACTGACACTTCAAGCACCATTGGATCAGCTGGATCATAGGGTTCAAATTGCACAGCAGCCTGAACCTGTTGCAGAGCCTTCTCTTGGTCTGAACCCCACAAAAAACTAACAGCTTTTCTAGTCACTCGATAAATAGGCCCTAGTAGCACACCTAAATTAGGAACATGCTCCCTCAAAATCCAAAGAGGCCTACCAGGCATTGTGCCTCTTTTTTAGTTGTAGGAGGAGCCAGATGCAATAACTTATCCTTCACTTTAGAAGGAATGTCTAGACATGCCCCACACCACTGGACCCCTAGAAATGTCACTGAAGTGGAAGGTGCCTGAATTTTTGTAGGATTAATCTCCCACCCTCCAGCACGCAAATATTGTACCAATAAGTCTAGAGTCATTGACTCTTCTTCCTTACTAGGTCCAATCAGCATAATGTCATCAATGTAATGGACCAGTGTGACTTCTTGTGGAAGGGAAAGCCAATCAAGGTCCCCACGGAATAATTATGACTTAGGGCTGGAGAGTTAATATACCCCTCAGGTAGGACAATAAAGATGTATTGCTGGCCTTGCCAGCTGAAAGCAAACTTCTTCTGATGGTCCTTCAAAATAGGTATGGAAAAAAAGGCATTGACCGGATAAATAACTGCATACCAGGTACGAAGAGATGTGTTAGTTTGCTCAAACAATGAAACCACATCTGGAACAGCAGCTGAAATTGAGTCACCACCTTGTTAAGTTTACAATAATCAGCTAGCATTCTCCAAGATTCATCTAGTTTTTGCACAGGCCACCTTAGGAGAGTTGAATGGGGATGTGGTAGGAATCACTACCTCTGCATACTTCAAATCCTTCACGGTGATAGTAATTTCTGCAATCCCTGCAGGAATGCAGTGTTGCTCTTAGTTTACTATTTTCCAGGTAGGGGCAGTTCTAATAGCTTCCATTCGGCTTTTCCTAGCATAAGAATCCTTACTCCACTTGTTGGGAATCTGATGTGGGTATTCTGCCAGATGCTGAGTATATCTATTCCGATTATGCATTCTGGAACTGGGAAAATCACTACAGGATGCATTCAGGGACCTACTGGGCCCACTGTGAGCCTAACCTGAACTAAGACTCCATTAATAACCTGACCTCCATATGACCCCACTCTGACTGGTGGGCCACAGTTACATTTTGGATCTCCTGGAATTAGTGTCAGTTTGGAGCAAGTATTCAGTAATCCCTGAAAATTCTGATTATTTCATTTTCTCCAGTGAACAGTCGCTCTCCTAAAATGTCATAGATCCCTTCGGGAAATGCTGAAAGAAGATAAATGGTACAGATTTTTGGCAGTGTAGTGGAGTCCTTCCTCAAGGCAACCCAGCCTCCCCTTCATTCAACGGGTTGTGGGTCTGTAAACTGGCTCAAGTCTGCGAATTGATTGAGGGGTAGTGACTCTCTATTCTGGCCATTTGAGTTAGATTACTCTTCACTTGACCTAGAATTCTTCTGCTTGTACAGATCAAGTAAATATTTAGTATGTTTGCAATCTGTTTCACTCCTAGAGCACCATGACTAAGCAGCCAAAACTGTAAGTCCATACGAGTCAGACTATTCTTATTACTGCTTTGACTCTGCTGTCCATTATGGTAACCACTCCCACCTTGTCTTTGTCAATTGAGTGCTGCCACTTGACCTCTACCACCATGGGGTCCAATCAGCCCCACTGTAGTTAGATGTCTTAATTCAGTTAGGGCAATTCCCACTGTCAAATCTGACTTATATAAAATAGAAATCACAGCAGTCTTAAGGATACTGAGGCTCTCTTCAAAAATCTGTTCCTCACCATTGTGGTAAAAGATGTGCTCCCTGGGCACCGCATGTGTTGGTCTGTGGGTCTAACGTGATAAAGCCACTCTAACTTTCCAGTATCTCTAAGCCTTTCAATTCCTTCTTCTACAGTATACCAAGGCAGATCTTGTACTTCACTTGATTTAGTGTGGGCCACTGCGTAATCGACGTTTCAGTGACCCACCAAACAAACTATTGGATCCTTTCCTAACCTCTCCTGCTGAAACATTGAATGAAGAATCTGAGCTTAGTGGGTACATATCAGTAAACTCAGACTGGTCCAAGTTTATGTTCCTTTCACCATTATTCTACACCCTTAATAGCCATTCCAACACATATTCCCCAGGTTTGTGTTTGTACATATTAGAAAACTGAAGCAGTTCTTTTGGAGTGTAGTGTACCTCCTCTTGGGTTACACTTTGTACTTCACCTTTTGGGTCTTGCTGGGACTTAAATCTAGTTATAGGTCTAGAAGTCAAAATGGTGGTGGGAATGTGTTCTGAGGACATTCAGCAAAGTCTTGTAAGGCATCTGCCTCAGGAAATGCCCCAGGCAATGACTCAAATGCCTCCCCATGGGATGACTTGTACAAGGGTTCTTCAGACACAGCTGGGTTAATCTCATCAGATGGGGGTGGAGGGGATAATGGTTTTACTGGGGAGGGTGGCTTAGCAGCCAAAGATAATCTTTGCAGATGGGAGTGAGAGAGCTTATTTTTTTGGCAGGAGTGTTTCAACAGAATTTAGGGGCTGAAGGTCCCCAACTTGCTGATTATCTTCCCATATGTCCCCATCCCAAGTTTAAGATCTCATTTCTTCCCAATCAATGCTCTCACTTTAACTTCAAACACCATTCAAGGCTGAGAATTCATTGATGTTGTAATTCAGTCGCTCTTAACAATAAGACTCTAGGTTTGATTTTCAGCAATATCAGCTTTGTTACTATAAGAAATAAGGCTTTCTTTCAAGGCACAAGTAGAAACTTTGAGTTCATTTATGTGGTGCTTGAACTTTGACTCTGAAACCCTGAGCCCATCTCTTTCTTTCACCACTTTGTCTAATGAAAGTAAGACCCACCAACTGACATCCTGATACTTCTCATTCTGACTAAATTGTAGAAAGATATCAAACATGTGATCACCCAGAGCCCCACCTCTCACCAATACCTGATCTATTGGTGGTGATATTTTGCATATGTCTATTGCCACCTCACACCATGGATTAGCAGTGCCCTCTTTACTACTGGAAGCAGAGTCATCAACATCTTTAAGACTAATCAATTTGAGAAAAAAATTAGAAAACTCATCCTTACAATTTTGTTTCTCTAGAACCATTCTTGATACCAAATGTCTTAGGCTGGGTTCTCTAGAGAAGTAAGACCAGTGAAGGGTATATATATAGAGAGAGAGAGATAGAGAGAGAGAAAGAAATTTGTATCAAGGAAATGGCTCACGTGGTTGAAGAGGTTGGAAAACCCCAAGTCTGTGGGTCATGCTGGAGGCTTCTCATGACTCGCTTAGCTGCAGGGGTTGGTGAACCCAAGATCAGCATGTCAGACTGCAGGCTTCTGGTTCACAGGCTGTGGAAGCCAATAAATTCCAAGATCAGCAGGTAAGATGGCAGGCCACTGGCTCACAGGCTCCAGAGGAAAATAAGCAAGGAAATCCCAAGATGGACAGATAAGCTGCTAGCTCAAGTCCCAAGAACTGGAGATCAGTTGAGGAACAAGCTACTGGATCCATAGTAAGCAAAATCCAGCAAGCTTGCCAGAAAGTCCACATATATCAGATGGAGGCCACTATCCCAAGGAAACTTCCTTTCAATTGACTGGCTGCTCATAGCAGATCTCATCATAGAGGTTACTACATTATAATATATCTCATTATGGAAGTAATTACTTCATTACATAGCTGACAAACTACATCATAACTGCCAAACCACTGAGAATCATGGCCCAGCCAAGGTGACATACAACCTTAACCATCACAGCCAGGAATCGAATTAAGTCTCCTTCATGGACGGCAAGAAGTCTACCACTGAACCACCAGTGATGATACTTGGCATCTTTAGTAATTAAATAGCTGGAGTATGGCTTTTCCCTCCTGTCAACAACCTCCGACCCTCACAAAGGGCACTGTTATGGATTGTATTATGTCCCCCCAAAAATGTGTGTATCAATTTGGTTGGGCCATGATGTCCGGTATTGTGATTTTCCTATATGTTGTAAATCCTGCCTCTATCATGTTAATGAGGGAAGATGGGCAGCAGTTGTGTCAGTGAGGCAAGACTCAGTCTACAAGGTTGGATTGTGTCTTGAGGCAATCTCCTGAGATATAAAACAGAGAAGCTAGCAGAGAGACAAGGGACCTCCTACCACCGAGAAAGCTGTGCCGGGAGTACAGCATGTCCTTTGGACCCAGGGTTCCTCTGCGGAGAAGCTCCAGTCTGGGGGAAGATTGATGAGAAAGCCGACAGAGAGAGAAAGCCTTTCCCTGGAGCTGACGCCCTGAATTTGGACTTTTAGCCTACTTTACAGAGAAGAAATAAATTTCTCTTCATGAAAGCCAGCCACTTGTGATATTTCTCTTATAGCAGCACTAGATGACTAAGACAGGCACTAAATATTTCTAAATACTAAATGCTGCTCTCTCTTTCTGTTATTTTAGAAGGAGCTTATCTACTATTGTTACAGTCATATGTAGTAATTCACTGTGTTGCCTAGGTAAAGAGTAAAGAGTATTTCAAAGGAATTAAGTAATAACGGGAAAATCAAGTATTACTGATTGCCATTGAGTTGATTCTCACTCATAGTGACCCTATAGGACAGAGTAGAAATGTCCCATAGGGTTTCCAAGGAGTAGCTAGTGGATTCAAACTGCCAACCTTTTGGTTAGCCGCCAAGCTCTTAACCACTGCACTACCAGGACTCCAATCAAGTATTAGTGGAGAAGAACGTTGGAAACCTGGTCCTTCTGATACCATATTAAACCACAACAGGACCAGTGTCTGCTCTCTAGCTTTGGTAATAATAGTTGAAATAGAAAGGAGTAAGAGGTAATGCATATTAAGTAATCACAGATCACAATAACACTGCTACTAATGACACACATAATTTCTGGCATCTGTCTGCTATATCAGACCAAATCAGCTCTACCCCCAACATTTTTGTATTGTAGCATATGCTTTCTCACTTGCTTATTTTCCTTCTGAATTTGTACTACGTTTATATGATTGTTAAGAAACATTTTTAAATCTACATTATATTATTTAATCCTCTTAATGGCTGTCATGTTGGCTGGACAGCTATTATCTTTGATAGGAAAGTAATTTTATGTATAGAAGTTATTTACAGATGATCACTTGGAAACATGGCTCAGCTGGCTTTGACCTTGGGCCTTCTGGCTTGTAGCCTATCACTTCTTTACCCACAAACTTGTAAATGACAAGCAGAGATTCGTGAAGACCACAATTGACCCCACTGTCCCACTACAAATCTTATTTTACCATAGGCAAATTTTTCTAAATACCAAAGAATAAAGGTCAACACTTGATTTCATACATAACACAGTCTCATATTTTGTGGAAGATTTCAAAGGGGATTGAGAGAGTGCTCAGAAAGAGACCTCAACATATGTGGATATGTGGTACGTGACGGGGTAGAAGTGCGGTGCAGTGAGGAAGGAGAATCTTTGCAATAAATAACAGAAAAATACATTTAAAAAAAGTAATTGAATTCTTACCTCACACTGTACAGAAAAATTGATTTCTAAAATGAACAACTTCTGTTCATAAAAGTTATCATAATGAGAATAAAATTCAAGTCACCAAGTAGAAAAAAAAATATTTCCCCTATGTATAACAGACTAAGCACTCATATTCAAAATATATAAAGAACTACAAATAGCAAATGATAATAAAACAATTATCTACAAATAATAAAACAACATACAAAGCAACAGAAGAATGGACACAGTATTTGAACAGGCACTTCACAAATGAGGAAATTCAAAAGGTCAATAAGCAGATGAAAAGTATCTTATTAGTAATAAATGAAATGCAGATTATATCCATAACGACATACCAATGCATTCCCATTTGATTTACAAAAATTAAACTGTCTTTCAACAGTAAGAAGCCCTACCTGCTATTGCAGGGAGTGTAAATTTGTTTAAATACTTTAGAAAACTTTTTGACATTATCTGCTAAAGTTGAAGATTCATATATACTATATCCAGGACATACATTTCTTGAGTATACAAAGTAGGTACTCCAGAGTAACTCAAGCAAATGTACCCAAATACATGTATAATAGTATTCAGAACATCCAAAAATTGACAGCAGCCCATACATCCACCTACATTAAAATTGATAAATAATTTGTGATATGTTCATACAATGAAATGCTATAGAGCAATGACCATGAATGAACAATACACAAAAGCATGAATGAATCTGCTGTTGCTGTTGTTGTTAGTTGCCATCTAGTTGATTCCAACTCATGGCGACCCCATTTGTGCAGAGTTGAATCGTGTTCCATAGGATTTTCAAGCCTGTGACCTTTCGGAAGCAGATCACTAGGTCTGTCTTCCAAGATGCCTCTGGGTGGGTTCCAGGTGCCAAGCTTTTGGCTAGTACTCAAGGGCTTAACCATTTGTGCTACTTAGGGAATCTAACAAATACAATATTGAGAAGAAAGGAATCTATACAATGGTATTTCACTTCTATAAAGTACAAAATCAAGTAAAACTATTATACTGTTAGGGATGTGCATAGGGAGGTAATAAACTATAAAGAAAGCAAGACATTGACTAATATTGTTAACTCTCTACGTTCGACTCATTGGAAATTTTTTCATGTCAATTCCTAATTCATAATTTTTAAATATGTTTCCATTCCATCCACCATGTTAGCTGATATTTTGGTCACATTCTTTGATATATAATTTCAGAATTTCATACATTTGTTTTTATTTGTGTTCACAAGGATTTGCTTAACTTGAGAAAAGATCCAATTGTAGTTAAAGATTATTCATGTTGACATGTCTGTAACTGACTATTCTAAAGCTATGGCTTCTAGAAAGCTCCAAGCCTATGTTCTGGCCCTTTTTGGAAAATAGGTAGGGCCATGAGCCTTTATTTCCAGGCCAGCACCTCATGTCTTCTGCTCTCATTTGGACTTGGTCTCCAGAGAGAGACAACCTTTATTTCAATGTTGCTAATTTTGTTTTAGTTCCTCTCTATAATGAAAGCTGTCTTAAACCTATCCTGGAACAAAGCAAGGAGAAAGCACGAATAAATAACTACTTGACAAAATGGAAGTCCAGACATCCCTATCAGAAGGGAGAAATTTGGGGGCCTTTCAGATTACTCTAAAAAAAAGAAAAAATTGCCATGGAGTTGAGTCCAAATCGTGGTAATCCCATGTGTTTCAGAGTAGAATGGCACTCCATAGGATTTTCAATGGCTGTGATCTTCCAGAAATAGATTTCCAGGCCTTTCTTTCAAGGCATCTCTGGGGAGATTTGAACTGCCAACCTTGCAGTTAGTAGCCAAGTGCTTAACCATTTGCACCACCCAGAGATTCCTGAAGACTACTCTAACCATCATTAACAAGTTAATTATTTTACCTTGGAAGACTCAAGAAGAATAATTCTGAAAAACTGCGTCATTAAACAAGTTGCTTTCACTAAGAGTAGAAAGAGAGAAAGCCACTGCAGCAGGAGCCTCTAGATGGTTAAGGCACTCGGGGTTACGAGGCCTTCCATGGTAAGGCCTTCCATGGATGGGCTTCCTTGGTAAGAGTCCTTGAAAGGTACAGAAGAGTCCAACATTGTGGGCTAGACCTAGGGAAGGCAATCTTTATACTGTGGGATATAGAAGTGAGAGCCAGCCTGTCAGGAGTTCTGGATTCACAATTAACCTCCTCAGTGTCTCATTAGCGACTAGGAGCAACTACATTTATTTCAAAGTTGGGTAGCAGAGATTAGTCCCAGCTTGAGTTTAGGCTGTTCCCACCATGGCTGAGGCTCACAGCAGAGTGATGGTGCAATAGCCCCTACACCCACATTGGGGTGGATTAAACTGAACGGGGACAGTTGTTACTAACATCCTCATGATACTTCTCCCATCTGGGGAGTCTCCAGGAATGGTGGAGTGGCATGTGTCTTACATTTGATTTGTTTAAGAGGTATTTTGGTTTTCTTCTTCAAGTTTCACTCCCAGGGTCTTAAAGCAAAGACTTGTCAGGAAATTTTACATGAAGATCTCTGGCTTTCTAAAATCTCCTTTCCTAGACCATAAACCCTTAGAAAGCTGGTTTTGCTATTGTTGTTGTTTTATTTTGTTTTTTGTTTGCTTTTGTTTTTGTAATTAACCCAAGTCTCTAGAGTAGTGGCTTGGGCATAGCAGACTCTTACTAAAGACACATTAGAGAGAGGGAAGATGGACTAGAGTACTAGTCCAAGCTCCACCACTAAACAGCTATGTGGAGGTGTACATGGCAAATAATTTCCCATGCAATTATTTGCTTAATGATAGCAGTCAACTAGCAATTTCTAAGGTCCAATCCCATCCTGGACCTTGAAACAGAATGTTTTCTTATCTATGTTTCTACATACATTGGTGAGTACTTAAACAGGACTATAAGTCATACCTAAATGTGGATGAAGAAGCAAAAAAAAGAAAAATAGGTATGTATTATGCCTGTGTGTGCATGTGTATGTATGTGTTTGAAAAGAAGAAAAAGTCTGCTCTGAATGCAATGGAACTCAAGCATTTGAAGGGTGTGATCCTTTTAACTTGCCATGAGGAGGTGGTGTGAAGTAAAGAGTGAAGGAGTAGGAGTTATGAACAGGAAGGAAATAAAGTAAAACAAGTAACTCTACTATTTTGGCAGTTTATAAAATTTTATCTCTTTAAAATCTTTTGTGACTCTAAAAACAATTTCTGAGGAATGAGGCAGCAGAGGGTAAGGAAACATTTAGTGAGCCAAGGGCCCAAAGACCAAGCTTCCCGCCCCATTTAATTACCCTCCTTGACTACTGAGGACAGATTTAATTTTGAAAATAATACTCTTAACTATAATAATATGAAGAATTCTGGGAAGATGGTAGCATAAACACACCATTGTTCTGACCCTCCCCCACAAATACAGGCAGTCCTCAGGTTATAAAAGAAATTCATTCCTAAGTCTATCTTTAAGTCAAATTTGGAGGTAAATCAGAACAGGTACAATTAGTTCTTATTTAGCATCAGTTACTCAAATGTTTGTCTTAGAATATAGTACATGTTTTACCTCTTTATGCATATGAAACACTTAAGAAACGCTTCTAAACTGCACAATGTTTTCATGAGCACCACAAAGTAGTACATGCATTTGTTATTATGAACCATTGTATGTATTAAACTCAAATTTTGAATATAATAGGCTTTATGGCAGTCTGTTCTTAAATACAAGTTGTCTGTAAATTGGATATTTGTAATCCAGAGACTGCCTGTAAGACAAGAAATACAAGATGGGAGGCCACTCAGCTAGGGAGCTACCAGGCGGCCATCACCCCAGGTCCACCCTGTCCCCACATGCTGGCTCCTGCTGTTCTATTTTTTCTTTCCCTTTCTTCCTTTTCTTTCTCCTTCACACTTAGCCCCAGATGTCACCTCTACCCTTTGTTGCCATTTCACATCACACTGCCATGGGTAGAGAGCTACTGGCCTGAGCCCCGGTTTCCCACGCCCCCACTCGCCGGCTCCTATCGTGCCATTTTTTTTTTCTTTTCTTCCTTTTCCTCTTTATCTTTCTCCCTCCCAACTAGATCTGTAACCCAACTCTACACCTTCCCACTGGGCTATGACACACTACCTTGGCTAGAGAGCCACTGGCCCCTCACCAGCCTGGTCGAACCAGCTGCCACTCATCTAGCCCCTTACAGCACCCCCACCCCTTCCTGTCATGCCACACCATGCTGACTTGACTAGAGAGCTACCAGCCCATCACCACACTGGGTTACTCCCACCTCTGCCTGTCAGCTTCCACTGCACCATTTTTTTTCTTTTTCCCCTCCTTTCCTTTTCCTTCTTCCTCTCCTCTAGCCTCACACACCACCTCTACCCCTTCCTACTGGGCCTCACCATACTGCCACACACAGACAGCTACTGGCCGCTGCCACCCCAGGTCACACCCACCCCCAAACAATAGCTCCCACCACACGATTTTTTTTCTCTTTCTTCCTTTTCTTTCTCCTTCCCACCTAGCCCCATATGACACTCCCCCCCTTCCCTCCGGGCCAAGCCACACCACCATGGCTAGGAAGCCAACAGCTTGCTGCTTTCTACCACTCATCTAGCTCTATACACCACCTTCCCCCTCTTCTCACCAGCCTGGAGGTCTGCCCCACCCCCATTCAATAGCTATCTTTTCTTTTCCTTTCTTTCTCTTTTCGATCTTCCCTCCACCTAGCCTTATATACACCTCCCCTTCACACTGGCCATTGCCATGCTGCCATGGTTAGTGCATCCCTGGCTCAGGCCTGCTGCTGCACTGAGCCTGAACTGCCCCCACCCCTGCCACTCGACCAGCTGCTGAGCAGTGGCAAGGGAGCCCATACTACTCCCAGTCTGACACCTCTGTCTGTTTGGTGACTGGCTGTGAATGCTCCCACAGTACTGGACCAACAACAAGAGGCAGATATCACCTGCCCAGTTGCCCTCAGCCACCTTGCCAAACCAGTGTACAGCAAAGCGGCTCGCCCTACATGCTGCTGCCCTGCACACCTGGACAAGGTGGTGAGAGCTATTGTGCCCACAGATGAAAAAGCAGCAAAGTACACCTGGCCCACCCACACTGACATAGCAAAACAAAACAAAGAAGCAGGATAAAACAAATGGACATAAAATCAATAAATAAGAAAATAGTAACTTAATGTCTCAGACACATCAGACAATATCAAAACATAAAAAAGCATGACAAGATGGCTCCAGCAAGTGACCAAAATAAAGAATTAGATGACCTTCTGGTAGAAGAAAAGGCAGTGTAACTACCCCATATGGAATTCAAAAGACTAATATTTAGGACTCTCCAAGAGATTAGGAAAGATATCAAGGAAAACACAGACAAAAATCAAGGATAAAAATAGATAAAATCAATCAAAACATAGCTAAAATCAAGGAAAACACAGACAAAGCAATAGAAGATTTCAGGAAAATAATACAAGAAGAAAACATCAAAATAAATAATTAGAAATCATACAAAAAAAGCAACTACAAATCCAAAAGATAAACACCAAGATTTCAAAAATGGACAACTCAATAGGTTTTGGAAGCATATTTGAAACAATAGAAGACAGAATCAGCGAGATTGAAGACAAATCCATTGATACAACTTTGTTTGGAAAAAATCAGAAAATAATGAAGAAAATCTAAGAACTATGTGGAACATAATCAAGAGCAAAAATTTGTGCATGACCGGAGTTCCAGAAGAGGGGAAGGAAATGGAGAATACAGAGAAGATTGTTGAAGATTTGCTGGCACAGCACTTCACAAATACCACAAAAGACAAAAAGCTGACCATCCAAGAAGCTCAACAAACCCCATATAGGATAGACCCCAAAAGAAAGTTACACTCGCCAAAACCAAAGACAAAGAAAGAATCCTGAAAACAGCTCAAGGAAAACGAAAAGTCACTTACAAAGGGGAAACAATAAGACTAAATTCTGATTACTCAGCAGAAACTATGCAGGCAAGAACGCTATGGGATGACATATACAACTTTGAAAGAAAAAAAATTCCAACCAAGAATAATACATCCCGCAAAACTCTTTCAAATACAATGATGAATTTAGGACATTTCCAGATAAATAGAAATTAAGAAAACTCACAAAAACCAAACCAAACCTACAAAATATATTAAAGGGAGCCCTTTGATTAGGGAACCAACAACATCAGACAACAACTGGAGTCTAGGACACAAGACAGCATCAGCCAGATACCAACCTAGGTAAAGAATTCTCACTAATAAAACAAAGCTAAAAGCCTAAACAGGGAAACAGAGAAGTCAATCTGTAAATGACGACAATGTCAAAACAATAAAAGTAATAAACAGTGTAGGTATAAAACTTTCAAAGTAGACGAAGTCAAGGAAAGTTAACAAACATTCTGTCTTAGTTATCTAGTGCTGCTATAATAGAAATACCACATGTGGATGGCTTTAACACACAGAAGTTTATTCTCTCACAGTCTAGGAGGCTAGAAGTCCGTATTCAGGGTGCCAGCTCCAGGGAAGGCTTTCTTTCTCTGTTGGCTCTGTAAGAAGACCCTTGTCATCAATCGTCCCTGGTTGAGGAGCTTCTCAGCACAGCGACCCTGGGTCCAAAGGACACGCTATCCTCCTGGCTCTTGTTTCTTGGTGGTATGAGGTCTTCATGTCTTTCTGCTTGCTCCTCTCTTTTATGTCTCAAAATAGATTGGCTTAAGACACAATCTAATCTTACAGATTGAGTCCTGCCTTATTAACATTAACTGCCACTAATCCCATCTCATTAACATCAGAGAGATAGGATTTACAACATATAAGAAAGTCACATCAGATGACAAAATGGTGGACAATCACACAGTACTGGGAATCATGGCATAGTCAAATTGATACATATACTTCTGGGGAACATGATTCAATCTATGACACCTACTAATCAGAAGAAATACATAAAGTCTCAATAAACACAAAATCTGTAATAATGAAAGAAAAGAAAATCCACAAATAAAAGGAACTCAGCACAAGGGAGTAAGAGGAACAAAGAAAACATCAGTACCACAAAAGTACAACAATATGATAGCAATAAACTCATACCTATTGATAATCACATTGAATGTAAAGGGATTAAATGCACCTGTAAAGAGACAGAGAGTGATAGAATGAATAAAAAAGCATGACCTATCAATACGCTGTCTACAAGAGACACACCTTAGACACAAAGACATAAATATATTAAAAATCAAAGGATAGAAAAAAATACATCAAGCAAACAGTAACCAAAAAAGGGCAAGAGTTACAATACTAATCTCAGATAAAATAAACTTTAAGGCAAAATCAACCATAAAAGACAAGGACGGTTACTATATAATGAAAAAAGAAACAAGCCATCAAGAAGACATAACCTTAATAAATATCTACACACCCAATGACAGGCCTCCAAAATACATAAAACAAAAAGAAATACAAGGAAATGGTGCTCAGCTTTGGGGGGCTCTGAATTAGGGCACAGAGGAAGGCAGTGGGGTACTGCAGATGGGCAAGAATCAATGAATCAACAAGTCACATACTGTAGGAAAATTGCTTCTTCCACCATCACTGCCCCTATCCCTAGCCATGTGGGATATCAGCTGCTGTGAACTGGGGAAGTGGCCCCATGAAAGGACCCTGCTTTTCTAACCACCACAACCCTTGCCTGTACAAAGAGACTCCAAGCTTTTGCTCTAAAATCAACAAGGCTGATCTCCCTGGCAGTCTATTTGGAGTGTTGCAGCACATCCCCCACCTGGTGCTTGTTGGTTGCCAAGCTGTTGCAAACTGCTACAGAAGGCCCTTGCAGTGGTGTCTACTCCTGCAGTCAGTACTCTACCTGCCTCCCTGCACACTTCATAGCTCTGGCCTCTAAAACCAACAGGACAGACCTCCTTGGGAGTCGGTTCAGGTCTTTTTGCTTCCCCTTCTGGTTGTTGCTATGTATTGCTGACTAAGGCTGCTGTGTGTAGGAAGCAGGCATCTTTAGTGGACACTACACCCACAGCCAACATACTATGGGGAGGGCTCTGATAGCAAAAGCAGACCTCCCTGGAGGTCTGTTTGGAATGTGACAACCTCTCTCCCAACCAGCAACTGTTGGCTGCTGGACTGATACTAACTCCTACAGAAAGTTTCCTACAGTGGAGCCAGGAGATGGGTCACCTAAGTGAAGACTTCTCCCTCAACAACCACAGGGCCACTGAGGCTCCGAAACCAACAAGGCAATCTTTTGGAGGTCCTACAGAGGAGTGCCAACCCCTGCTCCTCCTGAAATGGAGGAAAGTCTGCATGTGCTTTCCCTGAATGCCAGCTCTGATCTAGACAGATCCCACAGAGCAGGGAAGGAAATCTCAGGCAAAACCAAAGGGCAACACCCAGCCCCACAGGGGACTCACTCAGTGTGGGTTTTCTGACTGAAAATAAAGCTGCAGAACAGAGACGGGACGGGAGTAATAAGCAGAGAGATAGAGAACTGCGCACCCTGGTGGACAGATTGATTAATACACAGTATCTCACCTGAGTCACACTGTCCACTGGTGGACAGACTGACCACAGCATGTTCTCTGGTGTCTTTGGGAGAGATTGAAAGTTGAAAATCAAGACCTGGAATTTTCAAATCCTAATTAAACCAGGGAGGGAGAATGAGCTATCACAGAGAGGGATAAAAAACAGCAAGCAAGGCAGAAGGCTCTGCCTGCCTAACAGTTTTTTACAGAAAGTAGTGTGTGAAAAAAAATTAAATACTGGGGAAAACTGAGAAAGTTAACACCCTCGATACTTCCAATGCCCCAACAAAAAATCATAAGACACATAAAGAACAGAGAAACAATGGCCCATCCAAATGAACGTGACATGGGAGTGAAAGCACACTTAGGCATGACTAAATAATGAAAAAAATGGAAGAATATAATACAGTGACATTAAACATAATTAAACAAAGAGCTAAAATAAATATGGAAAATAATGCAAGAACAAAATGAACATCTAAGAAAAGAGATATTGCAACTGAAAGAGATAACTGAAATGAGAAATACAATAAAAGGACTTACCAATACACTTAATCAGGCAGAAGAAAGAATCAGTGAACTAGAGAATAAGATAGTTAAAATTACAGACACTGAAGAGCAACAAGAAGGAGGTTTAAGAAGCCTGAGCACAGTTTAATGGAATTACGGGACAACATGAGACCTAATATACGCATCATAGGAATTCCAGAAGGAGATGAAAGAGAGAAAGGGACAGAAAGAATATTTGAAGAAATAATGACAGCAAATTTCCCCAATCTAGTGAAGAATATGAATCTACAAATCCAAGAAGCTCAAAGGACCTCAAGCAGGGTAAGCCCAAAGAGATGTACATCAAGACACATCATAGTTCCAAACCAAACCCATTGCCATCAAGTCAATTCTGACTCGTAGCAATCTTATAGGACAGGGTAGAACTGCTCTATAGAGTTTCCAAGGAGTGGCAGGTGGATTCGAACTGCTGACTTTTTGATTAGCAGGCTTTCAAAAAGTAAAGATAAAGAGAGAATCCTGAAAGCAGTGAGAGACAAGCAAACAGTCATATACAAAGGATTCCCAGTAAGATTAAGTGTCAATTTCTCCTCAGAAACATTAGAGGCCAGAAGCTTAATGGAATGATATATTTAAAGTTCTAGGGTGGTGGGGACTGTCAACCAAGAATACTATATTGAGTCAAACTATCCTTCAAGAATGAGGATGAAATTAAAACATTCTCAGACAAACAGAAGCTGAGAGAGTTCACATCCACCAGACAGGCCCTACACAAAATACTAATGGAGGTTCTGCAGATGGAATGGAAAAGACACTACAAAGTAATTCAAAGCTATGCATAAAAAGAATGATTGCTAATAAAGGGAAATGCATGGACAAGTATGTTGTTGTTGTTAGGTACTGTAGAGTCAGTTCTGACTCACAGCTACCCTACATACAACAGAACAAAACACTGCCTGGTCCTGCACCAGCCTCACAATCTTTGCTATGTTTGAGCTCATTGTTGCTGTCATTGTGTCAATCCATCTCATTGTGGGCTTTCCTCTTTTTTTTGCTGACCGTCTACTTTACCAAGCACGATATCCTTCTCCAGGGACTGATCCCTCTTGATAAAGTATCCAAAGTATGTGAGACGAAGTCTTGCCATCCTTGATTCTAAAGGGTGTTCTGGTTGTACTTACTGCAAGACAGATGTGTTTGTTCTTCTGCCAGTCCATGACATATTCAGTATTCTTCACTAACACAGTAATTCAAAGTCATCAGTTCTTTGGTCTTCCTTTTTCATTGGATAAGTGTAAGGGATAATAATAAGATATTAATGCTTGATAATTCTAAATGTTTTGTCCTTCATTTTTTAAACAACAAATATACAAAAAGCAAGAATAAAATTATGGCGTTCCGGCAAAATGGTGCTCTAGGCAGAAGCACCATGCTGTCCCTCCACAGCAAAGATCCGAAAAACTAAGCCAAACAGAGAATACAACAATCCTCAAACCCTAAAACATCAAATGAAGAGATAAAGAACTCAGCCAAGCACCAAAACAAGTGAGAAAACTGACAGAGAACGGAGAGCAAGGAGAGATTCATGCAGAGGTCCCCTACCAGCTAACGCAGTGCAGATCCACCATCTTGGACTCCTATTGGAGACCAGCAAATGGGGGTACGAGAAAGCAGCCTCACGAAGCATCCAGCGGGAGACAAAACAACCGGTAATTTGCGGTGTGTGCTTTCCCACACCCCACCCCTCTTCACCCCAGCTCAGCCTCCTCTGCTTCCCGCGGCCACGGTCTCTTGACCGGGAAGCACTGGCTGCTTGGATTTCACACACCCAAGCGGGCGGCTCTCTGGGTTCCATTTGTTGGCTGCTAGTGCTACTTTTTTTTCCTGCTTCTTTTGATTTCTCACTTGCCTTGTGCCACCTCCCCCTCCTTTCACTCGAGTGCCTGGCTCCATGTGCCATCTTTGCTTCTTCCTGAGGGGCTGCAGATCTCCATTCGAGTGTGCAGCTGCTTCCCGGACTGGGCTACTGCACTGGTGGGATCCCGGGGCTTTTGTTCGTTTGTTCCTCTGCTTCCTACGGCCACAGTCTCTTGACCGGGAGGTGCCAGCTGCTTGGATTCCACACACCCAAGCAGGCAGCTCTCTGGGTGCCATTTGTTGGCTGCTGGTGTTGCGTTTTTTTTCTGCTTCTTTTGATTTCTCCCTTGCCTCGCGCCACCTCCCCTCCTTTCACTCAAGTGCCTGGCTCAGTGTGCCATCTTCGCTTCTTCCTGAGGGGCTCCAGAGTGCCAGCAATTTGTGATATATGCTTTCCCACTGTCTACCCTTCTTCACCCACACTTGGCCTCCTCTGCTTCCCACGGACACAGTCTCCTGTCCAGAAACACCAGCCCAAACTAGCTGGCTCTCTGAGTACCATTTGTTGGCTGTTGGTGTTGCTTTTTATCTTTTTTTTTTTTCCTGTTTCTTTGGATTTCTTGCTTGCCTCTCGCTGCCTCCCCCTCCTTTCGCTTGAGTACCTGGCTCCGTGCGCCATCTTTGCTTCTTCCTGAGGGGCTACAGAGCTCCATTCGAGTGTGCAGCTGCTTCCCAGTCTGGGCTACCGCGCTGGTGGGATCCCGGGGCTTTTGTTCATTTGTTCCTCTGCTTCCCATGGCCACAGTCTCTTGACCGGGAAGTGCTGGCTGCTTGGATTCCACACACCCAAGCTGGCGGCTCTCTGGGTGCCATTTGTTGGCTGCTGGTGTTGCTTTTTTTTTTCTGCTTCTTTTGATTTCTCCCTTGCCTCGCACCACCTCCCCCTCCTTTCACTCAAGTGCCTGGCTCAGAGAGCCATCTTTGCTTCTTCCTGAGGGGCTGCAGAGCTCCATTCGAGTGTGCAGCTGCTTCCCGGTCTGGGCTACCACGCTGGTGGGATACCGGGGATTTTGTTCATTTGTTCGTTTTGAATTGTTTGTTTGTTTTCTTTTCCTTTCCTTGAGTTAGGAGCCCTTTCTGGCCAGGCGGAGCTGCCTGGCAAGGAACTCCCCTTCAGCTTCCACAGACGTGCAGAGGTATCCCAGAGGGCATTTCTTTTTTCGTTGGTTTTTTTTTTTTTTTTTCTGTTTTTTTGGGGGACCTTTCTTGTTCCTTTTTTTTTTAATTTGTTTTGTTTTCTTTCCCTATTTTTCCCTTTTTGTCTTTCTTCATTGCTCAGTTTCTCATCTCTCCATATCTTCCTTCTCTTTCTGATCCCTGAATACCAGGTGTTGTATACCTTCTAGCCAGGCTGTACTGCAACACCTGAGGGCGACTTCCCCAAACGTCATAGCTGCA
>NW_004444171.1:2495583-2509336 GCF_000243295.1 Trichechus manatus latirostris | reverse complement strand
TATTTGTTCTGTAAGCCTTCACCTGAAGTGCAATAAAATATAAAAAATTAAAAAATTAAAAAAAAAGAATAAAATTATGTTACAGGGCACATGAAATATAAAGATGTAATTAGTGATAACAACAACAGAATGATGGGGAGAGAAATGATTCAGATATGGCGTTCTTGTATGTTACTGAAGTGAAGTCAGTACCAACTTACCCTAGAATGTTATAAATACAAGCTGTTAAATGTAATATTCATGGTAGCCACTAAGAAAATGCATTAAAAACAAACACAAAAGGTCAGGAGAAGGGAACCAAAAAGGCTCAGTACAATAAGCCCACAAAACACAAAAGCAAGCAGCAGTAAAAGAAAAAGAAGTCTTAATTAAGACACACAAAAAACAAATTACGTACTGGATGAAGTAAGTCACTTCTTATCAGTAATTACAATGAATGTAAATGGACTAAATGCTCCAATTAAAGGCAAAGTGTCAGAAATGATTAAAAAAAATGATCCAGTTATATGCTATTTACAAGAGACACATCTTAAACCCAAGGACACAAACAGGTTGAAAGTAAAGGTTGAGAAAAAATATTCCACGCAAATAATAACCAGAAGAGAGCTGGGGTGACAATCTTAAAATCAGACATGGTAGACTTTAAGACAGAATCTGTTAGAAGAGACAAGATGGACATTATATAGTGATAAAGCGTCAACGAATCAAGAAGATTTAACAACCATAAATATATATGCACCCAACATTAGGGCACCTAAATATATAAAGCAAACACTGATAAAATTGAAGGGAAAAATAGATAGTTCTACAATAATAGGTGGAGACATTAATACATTACATAACTATAATAATACAAAGTCACCAAATTTTAAAATTTACCATAATGTAGTCTTAGCAACTTCCAGATCACTGTTTGAATCCTGGCTTAATCACCTACTACTAAGAGTCATATAACCCAATGTTGAAACAAAGAGAAATTGCCTGGTTTCACATTCTGGTTCTTACTGTTTTATAATTTGGACATAAACCAGTAAATTATTTAACTATGTTACTTCCATTTTGTCAAAAGTAAAAGTGGAAATAATGGTCCATTCCTCACAGGGTTTTATGAGGATTGAGTCAGTACCCATAAAGGGCTTAAAATGCTGCATGGTGCATAGAAAGCACTCAGCAAAGGTTAGCATTCACTGCCAGCTGTGTTCCTTGACCAAGTTATTTAAATGTTGACCCTCATTTTCCACATTCATAAAATGAGTTTTCCAGCTCAGTTCTCCTATTCAAGATCTGTATCCTCGAATCCCACCCAACCCACTCAGTCATTAATGACAGCCAGCTACCAACTACTCCACCCTTGTTAAAGGCCAAATACCCCCAATATAGGCACTAGAACAGCTCTCCAAGGCATGCCTCATTACGGCATCTTTCCATTTTTCTGGCACTTTAAAGTCTGAAATGGAACCTCAAAATCTCTTTCCAAAAAACACAAAAAAAATGAACAAACAAAAATCAAAAGTGCAGTCATTAAGATAATTTGAAGTTAAGTCCAAACACTTCCATTCAGTCAGCCCCAGTTTTATCATCCTGTTCCCAGATGGAAGGCCCAGGTTCCACTTAGCACGATTCATCTCAGCCAATAAATGAGAGACCAAGGTGGGAGAGTAGAAAAGCACCTTTATTTCATTGTGCAAGGAAAGGAAACAGTCTGGGCTGCTGCCACCAAGACAGCAAGGTGAAGGGGAAGGGTACTTGTAAGGGGTTTACAAGTAGGAAGTTCATACAGGTTACATCAGCAAGATTCTTAATTATACTATGCAGCTACAACAGGGTTTACATATAACTTCATGCATCACATGTTCAGAAAATGGCATTTAAACTCCACCCAGAGGCAGGGAAGTTACTATGTACAAGGTATTTAATGAGCTGAGTGTCTGAAGGTTATCCTGAATGTCAATACGGTGCCTAAACGGCTTTTGCCAATTTCCTCTTGTTTTGGGCAGCAGTTAAGGAGAAGGGAAGCAAGATTTAAATGTAAAGCTACAGGGCATGCCAAGCAAGGGAACCAGGACTTTGATGTAAAGCTATGGGGCTTGCCAAGCAACCTGCTTGAGGCAGTAGAATTTTTCAGTCTGTCTTAATCCTGTAAAATTAGATTGAATAATCATAATGTCTTTCTCATGGGGTGGCTATAGATATTAAATAAAACAGTACATATCGTCAAGTACTCAGTGCCTGGAACATTGTACCCATTTGACAGAATTTATTTCTATCATCATCATCATCATCATCTATGGTTATTTGACTGCCTATCCTACCTATGTTACAAATTTTTTAGCTTTCTAAGGGTAAGCACTGTGTCTTCCTTATTTTGATATGAGTCATAGTAACTGGTTTAATGCAGTAATTGGTTAAAATTTTGCTGTAATATAATTAAATTGAATAGTACAGTTCTATAATTTTTTCTATTGATTCTCAGCTACGGCTGTACATTTGAGTCACTTGAGAGGCTTATAAAAGTATGTGTGACACTCCTGAGGTTCACCCTTCAGCCAAAGATTTAGGCAGGCCTATAAAACAAAACTAGACTAAAGGGGCACACCAGTCCAGGATCAAGGACTAGAAGGCAGGAGGGGACAGGAAAGCTGGTAATAGGGAACCCAATGTCGAGAAGGGAGAGTGTTGACATGTCATGGGGTTGGTAACCAGTGTCACAAAACAATATGTGTACTAATTGTTTAATAAGAAGGTAGTTTGATCCGTAAACCTTCATCTAAAGTACAATAATAAAAAAAAAAAAAGTATGCGTGACAGCTTTTCATCCCAAGCGCATTAAATTAGGACCTCTAGGGGGGAAGTTCACAGGCATCAATATTATATAAAGTCTTTCCAGGAAAGTCTAAAGCATGCCAGGACTGAGAACTATGCTCCAACAGTTCACTTGCTGTTCATTCATTTATGACTGCCTACTGTGTGCTGGCCCTGTGGTAAACAATAATGACATCAAACCCAATAATCACATCCTCACCCTTGCAATTGACAGTGAACTGTGCATAAATAAATCCCTAGAGCAGGAGGATGGTTCCCACAGAGCCTACATACTTGGCTACCACACTTGCAGAAGGGAGACAAGAAGTTCACTTAAAGGAAGAGATATTTTAAGATGAGGGACAGGACTAGGGAAATGACCTTCAATACACAAAATGTAATTGTTAAGCCTTTAATTTTTATTCAAGGTCATTGTTATGAGACTCATCATGTGGAGTGTGTTTATGAAATAGACATCTCCATATGTGACTGAATCGCCCTGTTAAAGGATTCACTTAAGAAACTTCTGTCCTCTGCACAGCAAAGCAGGGTATCACTTTCCTCTTTCCCTGTACTGAGACTTCCTAAACTTACCTTTTCTCTCCTCACCTTGAACACCAAAAGTCTTATAGACTGGATTCTGTTCATTACTGAATTTTCTGTTTACAATTATGGCTGGACTATGAGGTTTGTTTTTTGTTTTTGTTTTTGTTTTTTGCTTTCAGAGCAATATTCTTATTTTTTAATTATGTCAAATTCTCTTTTAAAAAGAAGATGGTAAGAAAATAAGTAAATTCAAAAATGCCATTGCTCTATGATCCCTTCTCAACAAAATACTATGATTTGTGTTTCTTAGTTCAACTGAATTATTTAGAAATGGGGAAGGGGAAACACATAATTATTCAGCACTTACTATGTGCCAAGTAGTTATGTGCTTTACATATATTATCTAAATAGTTTCTCACAATCTCACCATTTGGGTATTAATCTCCCATGGTACAATTGCAAAAGATAAACGAGTTTCAGCGAGGGTGGGGTCAGATAACTGATAAGAAGCAGATGAGAAATTAAGCCCATACCTGTCTTACTATGAGGTCCATAATATTTCTAATTAGCAACTCTTCCTCTCTTAATGTTTACTGTTTAATGGTCAAAGATCTTGAATCCATGCTCCAATGGTTTTCAAATGTAAAACCCAAGCCTCAACCATGTAATATGTACACACACTCATTAATTTGATAAATTAAATTTACTACTACATACTGAAAGACAACCACTTGGTGTGATGAATCAGAAATGGACTTGGTCTTTAAGGGAATTTATAAACTATTAGAGGGAGGAAACATATGCATAGTAATTGTAACAATACAGCAGAGCGTCTCTATCCAAGACAAGAAGTAGCTGAGATGTTCTTTGGTCACAATCAGATGATGAAAACAAATCCCTGATAATTCCCCGTGGGAGGCCCTGTAGGGGAGGAAGCTGGAGCCAGCCTAGGTGGGGCCTGGGGAAGATCAAGGCTCAAACAGACTGAACCGAAAGGAGAAGCCAAACAGAGAGCACTTGGGGCCCAGACCAGGGCATTCCAAACTATACTGACTCTCTATCTTGTTAACTGACAAGTTATGATTCTCCAGGTCAGAGGTGGGACCTAAGATTCTGTATTCTAACAAGCTGTCAGGTGATACCAATGCTGCTAATTCAAGAACCACATTTTGAGTAACAAGGGTCTAGCAAGGGCCACACAGATCAGTAGTTCCCCAGTATGAGTAAGATGCTGAGAATAGGAAAAAAGCCAAAAGATCAAGTGACAGGACACAAAATGGACAAAGGCAAGGACAAATTTGGAATATGGAGGTAGGGTTCCCAGTCACACCAAGGAACTGACTGTGATGTCACAAATTCATTTTCATTCCTTTCTGGTGGCTGTAAGGTGAGTCAGCCTGTTTAAACCCTTATACGGATTGGGGAGGTGGACACCCAACATTCTAATTTAAAACAATTAACCAACAAAAAGAATGGAGATGAAAATGTTACTGCAAATTCGTTTCAAGGCTCATTAAGACACCCAAAATATTTAGGAAAAATTCTTTGTACTTTCAGTATTGCTTTTGGTTGATAGGTTTTTGTTCACTTTTTGAGCTTGTTGTCAGTTTCTGTGGTGGTTGTTGCTCAGGGTTTGTGCTGATTTATTTTCAGTCACCAAGAGCCACTGTGATTGATATTGTGTAGGTAGCTAACAGAAATCTATTTTTGAGTGAGAGAATTGAGTTAAAGATGCTGTGTATTACTCATTCTGATTTTTCAGAACATAAGTGAGAGAATTAAGACTGTCCCTTACTTGTAAAAGAAAAATAACCCTGTAAACTACAATGTTAGCCCAATATAAAAAATCATTATTTACTTATCATTAATGTAAATATGACTAATTTCTGGCTTACATCCTATTAAAAATTTGGAATTTTAAACACTGTTTCTGAATTTGTCTCCTCTACTGTTTGGTTGATACTTGAGCATATGGGTTGACTGATTTTCAAAAGGAATCTGACTTTTTAGTTATGAATCATAATATGAAAGTGACAGCCAGGATAATTTGACAAAACAGCTCCTTGCATAAACTTCACGCCTTGTCATCTAAAGTAAACTTCTGAAAGTTTAGGCTCTGAAAGCTCTGGAAATGGAAGTCAAGGATACACAGTCAGAAAAGAAAAATCCCAACTCTCCTAGCCCAGTCTTGCCTATTGGGTGAGTAGTGAGCATGTGAAAAAAAAAAAAAAAAAGGTTATTAGCATGTTAATAATTATGGCAAAGCAAACATGGTTACTGAGTTTAGTTCTTTGTTCTAAGTAATATGAAAGACCAAGGAGTTTCAATGGAAAAAAAAAGATTGTCTAGTTCCAGAGGGATGAGCCATTTGAATCCATAATAAAAGCTAAGCTAGAAATAGAACTCATCTGCAGAAAGGTCCCAAAAATTCATTCCAAAATCCAGGTGGGGGGCACTCTTCCAGTGTATACTTTGGAGTCTTGGTAACTTGGTTATGTGAATATTGTGCATGGACTCTTAAACCATCTTACTCTGCCACAAAATAGCATGCAGTAAGTTACATGAATTGAAGGGGGGAATCCAACTAGAAAAATTATGAGCTTAACATCGAGCTACTGCATTTGAGATAATATATGGGTATGTAAGATCTAACATCTACCCAAGAAACAGGAAGCCACATGTCTGGCAAACCCACCCAGAATTTTACATAATCCATTCTCCGTCATGCACCAAGGCAAGAACAGGGCAAGGAACAGGAAAAATGGATATTTTTTCCCAGTTCTCAGTTTGACCAGGGACTATCACTCTCCAGACTCAGCAGATGGCAAACCAGACAGTTTTGTCTGATGATCTAATTAGTTTTCAGCACCTCATTATCACCTCACAATGGAATCTAGAATAAAAGCATGAAGTGCAGAATGTTTAAAGGGCTTATTTGAATGCAGTAAAGTGCATTCTTTAAGTTAAAAGCTTTCATCAGAAATGAGCTTAATCTGCTCAGAAGGCATTTGAAGAGAATAAAGATTTAGGAGAAAACCGCTAATAAAGGAGCATGTTCCTAATATTGAAATGTTGTCAGAAATGTGATGTGAGTTCCATAGAAAACACTAATAAACCACAACATTTTGTAGTAGAAAAAAACTAGGGACCAGAAGACCTGAATTCTGGTTTCATCTCTGCCACTAATTAATTATATGGCTGGAGGCAAGTCACTTAATTCCTCAGAGCTCTCTTCTCTTATCTATAAAATGAAATGTTGAACAAGATAGATGAAATCTAAGGTCCCTTCCAGTTCTAAAATTCTCCGATTTTAGTAGCATTTAGGTAGGGTAAACTCTGAAGCCTTCTATGACACACTTAGGAGACGTAATTTTTTTCAGATAAAGTAATTTTCAAAATTGCTAAGCATTAAGAAGCTTTTCCTTTTTATTTGTATTTTTTTAATGGGGCATAATTGCTTTGGCAGATCCATCTGTCTCCAGCAACAGTATTCAACACACCATGTTCCCAAACATACTGGTTGAGATGGCAAATGTCTGAACCCATCAACAGAAATTTAGGGCTGATGAGGTTAGATGGTAGCCAAGCTTACAACCCTTTGCCTAGCAACTGCATTACAATGGACCAATGAATGCCTGAGGATTCTGAAAGAAGGGTAGTGTGCCTGCTGAGCATACCAGGAGTGAGGGATAGATTCTGTGTTCTCCACCTTCGACGTTGGCCTTCTACTTGGTGCTTGATAAATATTGCATAGAGACATGATGCAAAGTGCTTTTTCACAATAGTTGAAATGCACCCAAGATGTGGATATTTTCCCTGCTGGAGTCAGATTTTTTCTGACACGACACAGAAGCTATTAATACTTATAAACAGCAAATGTCTCTTCCCTTTATACTGTGAAAACTCTAGATCTGTTCTGTTCAATACGGTAGCCACTAGTTACATGTGGCTATTTAAATTTTAATTTTAATTAATGAACATTAAACAAACTTTTAAATTCAGTTCCTCAGTAGTGTCAACCACATCTCAAATGTTCCATAGCCACATGTAACTAGTTGCTACCATATTGGACAACACAAATCTAGAATATTTCCATCATCAAAAATAGTTCTTGGACAGCGCTGATCTAGACTGACCATTCTTGACTCCATGAAACTCATTTTCAATTTTGGTTTAGAGTACACGGCCAAAGTTGGAACACTCTTTGTGTGTTACCAATACTATATGAGCTCTACTGCATGTCATTTGGGGATTAGAACATGTGATTTAACTCCTGGTATAGTTCAACAATTTCCTTCATTTATCTTTGGAGGAATACCAAGTGTTTTAACCAAAAAAAAAAAGTACGTATAATTAACTAAAATTGGGAAATATCAAGTCAGAATCAGATATGTTAAACAAAGAAAAATCTAATGACCAGTTTATATTATTTTCATTATTTCATAACTATTAAAATATCAAGCTAGCTTACATATTTTGTATGCTTACATGTATATCCTTTATACGTATACTAACAACCTGTTGCTGGCGAGTTGATACCTACTCATAGAGACCCTATAGGACAGAGTAAAATTGTCCCACAGGGTTTCCAAGGACCAGCTGGTGGATTCGAACTGCCAACCTTAAGGTTAGCACCTGATCTCTTAAACACCGTGCCACCAGGGCTGCATACATATACTAGCAAATTTATAAATTCTGCTGAATCATTATCTCAGAGGAAGAATATACGTAAACTAATCCATAAATCTGAGACTTTAACCTGCTGGAGCTCAAAGGCCCTACTGAACCATTATCTTCTACTTTCATAGTAGTGACTTGTTTTTTTTCCTATTTCTGTCTCTTACATTCCCTTTTTCCTTTGTTTGATCTAAAAACTAAAAGAGTGGCTATTGTTTGCCTCTTTCAACATTGAATGGACCAGTCATTCCTTTCAGAAAAAATTGTGGGTGTGTGTTTTTTGTCATCATCTTCTGGTCTTCTTCTTCCAGTAAAAATTCTCTGGGTTTTTTTGTTTGTTTGTTTTTATTTCCCCTAGGATCCATGCCTACTACCCTCTAGAAGGCCAAAAAACCCATTGCCGTCAAGTTGATTCTGACTCATAGCGATCTTATAGGACAGAGTAGACCTGCCTCATAGAGTTTCCAAAAAGCAGCTGGTGTCAGAAGATCCCATTCCCCTGGGCACAGGGATTGTTTCAAATATGGCCACATGATGATCAAAACCCATTAGAAATACATATGACTTCAGTTTAACACTGCAACTTGAGGCCAGAGCTACTGCCGTCCTGTTGTGTCCATGAGGGTAAAGCCTGACAGAGATTGAAACCAGTATAGAAGAGACACCTGTGAAATGGAAATGGAGAAATTGCACACAGATGAGCCCCTGCCTACACCCAGCCTGGCAGTAGGTCTATTTTTACTGAGGGACCCTTTTGAATCCTGAGGTTAGAAATACCTGTAGAATTTCAACGGAGTTTACCTCCTATGAATTATAAAACTCTTCACAGTGTGTGGTCTAAATTGTAAAAAAAAAAAAAAAAAAAAAAACTCTTGAAAAACATCTCCTTTTTGTAAGAGTGCCAAGAAAATTATTTCTGAAAACTGGAAAGTATTTTAACAGAGAAAAACTTTCCTCAAACAATCCAGCCTGCAGAAGCACAAGAAGATAGTTGTGAAATTCTACTATAATTATAGGCACATTGTTAAGAGAATTATGCAACATTAAAATATCACCCAGGGTACAGAACTGGAGATAAATGTCCTGATTTGGGCCAGATAGAGCTCTTCTGGGGAACGGTATTATAAAGTTCTTTCATTTAAAAAATTACATTTGCAGGGCCTAATTTTGTCAGAAAGACAAATAATCTGGCTTGGTGAGAAATATAGATTTAAAGGATTGTACTTAAGAGCCCAGCCCAGTGGCTGTACATCACTGTCAGGGGGAAGCAGATGAGCCTCCGAAGTTGCATGCCTAGTTCGACTCTGCAAGTGTTAATAGAAAAGATATCCTTGAACATTTCTAAAACTGAGATTGCTGAAGAGCCCAATCCCTTGCTAATGGACTGCTGTAGTATGCTCCAAGGCTCACAAGCAGCCACTGGCCTACACTCAACGCATGCGTAGATGATTGGCACATGCATTAGAGAACTTACCTCAGGTGGTAAGGGAGGAAGCATGCCACCTAAGGCAAGTGAACTCTTCACAGTGAGTGTTAAACCAAAGTCGGTCCAGTCTGTTCATTTAAGGTGTCCCCATGAAGGTCCCTGGTTTGGGCAGGACTACTAACCTAAAGGTTGGTGGTTCAAACCATCCAGTGGCACCAGGGAAGAAAGGCTTGGAGATCTGCTTTTGTAAATATTACAGTCAAGAAAACCCTGTGGAGCAGTTCTACTCTGTAAGACATGATGATCCTATGAGTTGGAATGGACTGGATGGCAACGGGTTGGTTTGTTTGTTTATGAGGGTTTGTGGATGAAAATGTCTGCCGTTCACTAGCAGCCACTTTTCATTTCTCTGTTCTTTGTACCTGAAATACAATAGGTATGCTGCCTATTAAAATTTTATAATAGTAATGGTTGCAAAACATGATGAACATAATTAATGTCACTAAATTGTACACGTGAAGAATGTTGAGGAGGCAGGGCTGAGATGGCGGAGTAGTCAGACGCTTCTGGTGGACATTCTAACAACAAAGACCCGAAAAAACAAGTAAGTCAATTGTATATGTTAATCTGGGAGCCCTGAACATCAAAGGTAGAGTTGGGAAACTGGACTAAGTGGCGGGACAGGGAGAGATGGTTTGGAAGCAGCGAGGAGTTGCGAGTCCTGACCTGGTGAGAGCCTGAGCCCTTCAGGCCTGATCATCTTGGGCGTGAGCAGTAAGTCAGGCAAGAAGCTGTCCTCAGGAGGCACGTTTTCTGCACCAGGAGAGACCCAGCGCCAGAGAGTCTACATGGCTACTAAGAACCAGTGAGAAGCAGCCCTGGACTGGCAAAAGATAAGTACCTGCATACAGCCTACTGCACAGATCAAAAACACCCCCCTTAGGAATAAACCTGTCTCCCATTTACTTCCCTGCTCCCTGCTCTGCACTGAGTCTCAGACCCGCTTCACCAACCGCCGAGTCCCCTGGGCCGGAAGTAGGATCCAACTCATGCCCTGAGCCATTGTCCCTGCCTTGAAGAGTGAACAACTTAACAAAAGGGAAAAAATAAACTGCAGGGTGCCCTAAGCCAGGAACCCAGGGTAGGCACAGCTCCTTAGCCTAGACACAGGCATAAGGGATCCACAGACTTTGAGTGCCTTTGCCCCTGTACAGACTTATTTAGGCCCATTTCAACAATATAGGCACTCATTATGACGGTACAACAGTGTATATACCAGAACTCTAACTTCAACTGTTTCAGCTGTAAAGTGGCAGGTTCTTGACATTTGACAAAGCTCTGCCCATTAAGCAGGGTCATCACCTATCCACATCAGGGGCTTGAGGACTGGTGGCTCCACCCATGCCACCTAGCCACCTGCGAGAGAGGCCCATGAATAAGAGGTGCCCCCTAGTCCTTACAGCCAACAGCATTCAGTGCTCATAGTCCAGCTGCAAAACCCACCTGCCTATGCGCTCTAGGGAACAGGGACATGCCTTCTTCCTCCTGGACACTCGGGGGTGGCTGTCAGCCCTCTGCCTTGCTCAGAGTGTGTCCCCCTGCTGCAGCCAGATTCCTGTGCCTACACCAATCAGTGAGAGCATACACCACACACTTGGTGACCATCTACCTGGGCACCTGAGCTGAATCCATACAGGAACAGTGGGGGGACTCCTGAGCTCACATACCTAGTAACAGATCTAACCACCGGGTGACAGGACATTAGAGCTTCAAAGTTGCCAACAATCAAACTAGCTCATATAAGCAGCCTATTTGGGCATATCAAAACAAAATGAGAAGCTAGGACACAGTAAGCAAACATAAAATAAATAAATATAATGACTTATTGATGGCTTGGAGACAACAGTCAATATCAAATCACATAAAGAGGCAATTCATGATGGCTTCAGCAAGCTCCAAAAATAAAGAATCTAGAAATTTTCCAGAGTAGGAAAATTCCTTGGAATTACCAGAGGCAGAATACAAAAAATTAATATACGCAGCTCTTCAAGAAATTAGGAAGGAAATTGACCAAAACACAGAACATTCAAAAGAGGAAGTTAAAAATATTAGAGAAGAGCATAATGACAAATTTAACAGGCTGCAAGAATCCATAGAGAGACAGCGATCAGAAATCCAGAAGATTAACAATAAAATTTCAGAATTAGACAACTCAACAGAAAGTCATAGGAGCAGAATTGAGGCAACGGAAGTCGGAATTAGTGAGACTGAAGATAAAGCACATGACACCAACTTATTTGAGAAAAAATCAGATAAAAAGATTAAAAAAATGAAGAAACCCTAAGAATTATGTAGGACTGTATCAAGAGGAAAAACCTACGAGAGATTGGAGAACCAGAACGGAGGGATAACAGAAAATACAGAGAGAATTGTTGAAGATTTGTTGGCAAAAAACTTCCCTGATATCGTGAAAGATGACAAGATATCTATCCAAGATGCTCACTGAACCGCACATAAGGAACATCCCAAAAGAAAGTCACCAAGACATATTATAATCAAACTTGCCAAAACCAAAGATAAAGAGAGAATTTTAAGAGAGGCTAAGGATAAACAAAAAGCCATCTACAAAGGAGAGTCAATAAGAATAAGCTTGGACTACTCAGCAGAAACCATGCAGGCACGGAGGCAATGGGATGACATATATAAAGACTTAAAGAAAAATAACTGCCAGCCAAGAATTATATATCCAGCACAACTGTCTCTCAAATATGAGGCAGAATTAGGGCATTTCTAGATAAACAAAAGTTTAGGGAATTTGCAAAAGCCAAACCAAAATTACAAGAAATACTAAAGGGAGTCCCCCCGTTAAAAAATCAGCAACATCAGGTAACAACCCAAGACTAGAACACAGGACAGAGCAACCAGCTATCAACCCAGACAAGGAAGTCACAAAAGTAAACCAAAGCTAAAACACTGAACATAGGGAAACAGATATCAATATGCAAAAGACAACAACATTAAAACAAAAAAAAGGGACTTAAAACATGTAGACATAGATTTTTCAAATGGAGAGGAATCAAGGCAATATAAAGAAATAAAAGACTGGTCTAAATTTAGAAAAATAGGGGTAAATATTAAGGTAACCACAAAGTACACTAACAATCTTACAAGTCAAATAAAAAACTAGAAAAATATAAAGACTCAGCAAACACAAAATCAACAACAATGAAAAAAATGAAAAGAAAACACATAAAGAAAACGACTCAGCACAGAAAATTAAGTGGAACAAAGAAACTGTGAACAAAACACAAAAAAAGGCATCAAAATGACAGCACTAAACTCATACTTATCAATAATTATGCTGAATGTAAATGACTAAATGCACCAATAAAGAGACAGAGAGTGCCAGATTGGATTAAAAAACACGATCCGCCTATGTGCTGCCTACAAGAGACACATCTTAGACTTAAAGACACAAACAAACTAAAACTTAAAGGATGGAAAAAATATATCAAGCATACAACACTCAAAAAAGAGCAAGAGTGGCAATATTAATCTCTAACAAAATAGACTTAAAGTAAAATCCCACCACAAAGAATAAGGAAGGGAACTATATAATGATTAAAGGGTCAATACACCAGGAGGCCATAACTATAATAAATCTTTATGAACCCAATGACAGGGCTCCAAAATACATAAAACAAACTCTAACAGCACTGAAAAGAGAGATACACAGCTTCACAATAGTAGTAGGACACTTCAACACACCACTTTAGGTGAAGGACACAATATCCAGAAAGAAGCTCAACAAAGACAGGGAAAAGCTAAATGCTACAATCAATCAACTTGATCTCATAGTCATATACCGAACACACCACCCAACAGAAGCGAAGTATACATTCTTTTCCAATGCACATAGAACATTCTCCAGAATAGGCCACATATTAGGCCATAAAGCAAGCTTTAACAAAATCCAAAGCATTGAAATACTACAAAGCATCTTTTCTGACCATAAAGCCATGAAAGTAGAAATTAACAAAAGAAAAGGCAAGGAAAAAAATATCAAACACATGGAAACTGAACAACACCTTGCTCAAAAACTACTGGGTTATAGAAGAAATTAAGGATGGAATAAAAAAATTCATAGAATCAAATAAGAATGAAAACACATCCTACCAGAAACTTTGGGACAGAGCAAAAGCAGTGCTCAGAGGTAAGTTTATAGCAATAAATGCACACATCCAAAAAGAAGAAAGGGCCATAATCAAAACATTAACCCTACAACTGGAACAAGTAGAAAGA
>NW_004444171.1:2471842-2493926 GCF_000243295.1 Trichechus manatus latirostris | reverse complement strand
TAGTCAAAACAGCCAGGTACTGGTACAACAACAGATACATAGGCTAATGGAACAGAATTGAGAATCCAGACATGAATACATCCACCTATGAGCAGCTGATACTTGACAAAGGTCCCAAAGTCCATTAACTGGGGAAAAGACAGTCTCTTTAACAAATGGTGCTGGCATAACTGGATATCCAACTGCAAAAAACTGAAACAAGACCCATACCTCATACCATGCACAAAAAGCAACTCAAAATGGATCAAAGACTTAAATATAAAATCGAAAACGATAAAGATCATAGAAGAAAAAATAAGGACAATGCTTGGAGCCCAAATACCTGGCACAAACACAATACGAACCATAAGTAACATTGCATAAGCACCAGAAGAGAGACTAGATAACCGGGAGCTCCTACAAATCAAACACTTGTCTTCATCAAAAGACTTCACCAAAAGACTCAAAAGACAACCCACAGATTGGGAAAAAAATTTTGGCACAACAAATCCGATCAGCGACTAATCTCTAAAATCTATAAGATACTGCAAAACCTCAACAACAAAAAGACAAATAACCTAATTAAAAAATGGGCAAAGGATATGAACAGGCACTTCGCTGAAGAAGATACTCAGGTAGCTAGCAGACACATGAATAAATGCTCATGATCATTAGCCATTAGAGAAATGCAGATCAAAACTACAATGAGATATCATCTCACCCCAGAAAGGCTAGCATTAATTCAAAAAACACAAAATAATAAATGTTAGAGAGGTTGTGGAGAGACTGGAACACTTACACTGTTGGTGAGAATGTAAAATGATACAACCACTTTGGAAATCAATTTGGCACTTCCTTAAAAAGCTAGAAATGGAAGTACCATATGATCCAGCTATCCCGCTCCTTGGAATATATCCTAGAGAAATAAGAGCCGTCACACGAATAGATATACGCACACCCATATTCATTGCAGCACTGTTCACAATTGCAAAAAGATGGAAATAATCTAGGTGCCCAACAACGGATGAAAGGATAAACAAATTATGGTATATCCACACAATGGAATACTATGCAATGATAAAGAACAATGATGAAGCCATGATACATCTTATAACATGGAAGAATATGGAAGTCATTATGCTGAGCGAATTTTGTCAGTCATAGAAGGACAAATATTGCATAAGACTGCTATTATAATAACTCAAGAAAAGGTTTAAGTCCAGAAAACATTCTTTGATGGTTAGGAGGCTGAGGAAGGAAGGTGAAGGTTATTTAAAAAAAAAAAAGAATGTTGAAATGGTAAATGTTTTGTTACATATGTATTTATCACAATAAAAAATATTACATCAGTGATTTGTTACCTTATTAAAAAAATATATGAATGTTGCGTGGATTCTGGAAATCTGGATCTAAGTACTGGGTCTCACTTGCTCTCCCACTCAAACCCCTCTTGAGAGGATTCTAACAATATAATAGACATGAGAAACAGCTGAAACCCCCCAAGGATCCCCAGCTCTTTTGAAGCTTCTTGTGAAGAATTGTAGGCCAGTGAGGGATGTGACCATCCCTGTTGTTGCAAGATCTGGGAAGGACCAATGGACTCAGCACTGAGACGGAACCAGCCTCTCAGGCAGACTCAAAATGAAAACCATGACCCCGGCTTCCCAAGCACCTGGCCAGACATCTCCTTAGCATGAGCGAGAAACTATCCACTCTTGCACTACATGCAGACCTAGGAGAAACATGGAGTCCCTGTGTAGTGCAAGTGGAATCAAATGCTGTAATGCAAATGCCTTTGGAATCAACTCTAAGGCAACTGGTAGGAGAAATGTGTGGACTCCAACAATAGGTGCCCTGTGGGGACACTGTGTAGTTGTTTTGAAACAGATCTTTTTCCTACAGCTGAAGTATGACAGCTCTTCTCTGTCCCACTGACAGAAGCCTCAAGCCACCCTGTCTGCCCACCCCTAAATCTCTCAAATAACAAAAACAAACAAGCAAGCAAAAATAGCCTATTAGCTCACAGTAGTCTTCCCCTCCCTGATGTGTCTGTCAGTTTGTCGTACTGTCGGGGCTTGCGTGTTGCTGTGATGTTGGAAGCTATGCCACCAGTATTCAGGAACTGGCAGGGTCAACCATGGCAGACAGGCTTCAGCTGAGCTTCCAGACTAGGACAAACTGGGAAGAAGGACCCAGTAGTCTACTTCTGAAAAGATTTAGCCAGTGAAAACCTTACGAATAGCAGTGGAACATTGTCTGATATAGTGCTAGAAGATAAGTCCCTCAGGTTGAAGGCACTTAAAAGATGACTGGGAAGAGCTACCTCCTCAACACAGAGTCAACTTTAATGACATGGATGAAGTCAAGCTTTCGGGACCTTCATTTGCTGATGTGGCATGATTCAAAATGAGAAGAAACAGCTGCAAACATCCATTAATAATTGGACGATGGAATGTTCAAAGTACGAATCTAAGAAATTGGAAGTCATCGCAAATGAAATGGAATGCATAAATATTGATATTCTAGGCATTAGTGAGCTGAAATGGACTGGTATTGGTCACTTTGAATAGGACAATCATATGCCTATTATGCTGAGAATGACAACTTGAAGAGGAATGGCATTGCATTCATCGTCAAAAAGAACATTTCTGAAGTACAAAAAGATCCATCCTGAAGTACAATGCTGTCAGTGATAGGATAATATCCATACACCTACAAGGAAGACCAGCTAATATGACTATTAATCAAATGTATACACCAACCATTCAGGCCAAAAATGAAGAAATTGAAGATTTTTATCAACTTCTGCAGTCTGAAATTGATCGAACATACTATCAGGATACATTGATAATTGCTGGTGATTGGAATGCAAAAGTTGGAAACAAAGAAGAAGAATTGGTAGTTGGAAAATATGGCCTTGGTGATAGAAACGATGCTGGAGATCGCTTGGTAGAATTTTGCAAGACCAGCGGCTTCTTCATTGCAAATATCTTTTTTCACGAACATAAACGATGACTGTACACGTGAACCTCAACAGACGGAATACACAGGAATCAAATCGACTGTGGGAAGAGATGATGGAAAAGCTCAATATCATCAGTCAGAACAAGGCCAGGGGCCAACTGCGGAACAGACCATAAATTGCTCAGGTGCAAGTTCAAGTTGAAACTGAGGAAAATTAGAACAAGTCAACAAGAGTATATCCCACTTGAACTTAGAGGTCATCTCAAGAATAGATTTGACGCATTGAAAACTAATGACCAAAGACCGGTTGAGTTGTGGAATGACATCAAAGACATCATACATGAAGAAAGTAAGAGGTCATTAAAAAGACAGGAAAGAAAGAAAAGATCAAAATGGATATTAGAAAAGACTCTGAAACTTGCTCTTGAACATTGAGCAGCTAAAGCGAAAGGAAGAAATGATGAAGTAAAAGAGTTGAACCGAAGACTTCAAAGGACTGCTTGAGAAGGCAAAGTATTACAAAGACATGTGCAAAGACCTGGAGATAGAAAATCAAAAGGGAAGAACATGGTCTACATTTCTCGAACTGAAAGAACCAAAGAAAAAATTCAAGCCTCGATTTTCGATATTGAAGGATTCTATGGGGAAAATATTAAATGACTCAGGAAGCATCAAAAAAAGATGGAAGGAATACACGGAGTCACTATACCAAAAAGAATTGGTTGGCGTTCAACCATTTCAGGAGATACCATATGATCAGGAATCGATGGTACTGAAGGAAGAAGTCCAAGCAGCACGGAAGGCATTTGTGAGAAACAAGGCTCCAGGAGTTGACGGAATACCAATTGAGATGTTTCAACAAACTGATGCAGCACTGGAAGTACTCACTCGTCAATGCCAAGAAATTTGGAAGACAGTTACCTAGCCAATCGACTGGAAAAGGTCTATATTTATGCCTATTCCCAAGAAAGGTGATCCCACTGAATGTGGAAATTATCGAACAATATCATTAATATCACATGCAAGTAAAATTTGCTGAAGGTCATTCAAAAGCAGCTGCAGCAGTATGTCAACAGGGAACTGCCAGAAATTCAGGCCAGATTCAGAAGAGGACGTGGAACCAGGGATATCATTGCTGATGTTAGATGGATCCTGGCTGAAAGCAGAGAAAAAGATGTTTATCTGTGTTTTATTGGTTATGCAAAGGCATTCGACTGTGAATCATGAAAAATCATGGATAAGATTGCAAAGCATGGCAATTGCAGAACACTTAATTGTGCTCATGAGGAATCTGTACATAGATCAAGAGGCAGTCATTTGAACAGAACAAGGGTTTAAAGTCAGGAAAGGTGTGCGTCAGGGTTGTATCCTTTCACCATACCTATTAAATCTGTATGCTGAGCAAATAATCCAAGAAACTGGACTATATGAAGAAGAACAGGGCATCAGGATTAACAACCTGCGTTATGCAATGACACAACCTTGCTTGCTGAAGGTGAAGAGGACTTGAAGCACTTACTGATGAAGATCAAGGACCACAGCCTTCAGTATGGATTACCCCTCAACATAAAGAAAACAAAAATCCTCAAACTGGACCAATAAACAACATCATGATAAATGGAGAAAAGATTGAAGTTGTCAAAGATTTCATTTTGTTTGGATCCACAATCAACACCCATGGAAGCAGCAGTCCAGAAATCAAATGACACATTGCATTGAGCAAATCTGCTGCAAAAGACCTCTTTAAAGTGTTGAAAAGCAAAGATGTCACCTTGAAGACTAAGGTGCGCCTGACCCAAGCCATGGTGTTTTCAATCACCTCCTATGCATGTGAAAGCTGGATGATGAATAAGGAACACTGAAGAAGAATTGAAGCCTTTGAATTGTGGTGTTGGAGAAGAATATTGAATATACCATGGACTGCCAAAGAATGAACAGATCTGTCTTGGAAAAAAGTACAGCCAGAATGCTCCTTAAAAGCAAGGATGGCGAGATTACGTCTCACATACTTTGTACATGTTGTCAGGAGGTATCAGTCCCTGGAGAAGGACATCATGCTTGGCAGAGTGGAGGGTCAGTGAAAAAGAGGAAGATCCTCAATGAGGTGGATTGACACAGTGGCTTTAACAATGGGCTTAAGCATAACAACGATTGTGAGGATGACGCAGGACCCAGCAGTGTTTCGTTCTGTTGTACAGAGGGTTGCTATGAGTTAGAACTGACTCGATGGCACTTATCAACAACAACAGTCTGCCCCTTTTTCTCTAGCCTAGGAAACAAACAAAAAACTAAATTTTCTCTCACTTCAAATCTGCCTGTGTCCTAGAGACCTCAATAAAACCAGTTGCTATTAAGTCGACTCCAACTCATGGCAACCCCATGTGTGTCAGAGTAGAACTGTGCTCCATGGGATTTTCAATGGCAGATTTTTTTTTGGAAGTAGTTAGCCAGGCCTTTCTTCCAAGGCAGCTGTGGGTGGACTCAAACTGCCAACCTTGTGATTAGCAGCTGAGTCAGGTAACCATTTACACTACCCAGGGACTCCTAGAGACCACAATAGACTTAGTAAAGATGCGGAAGGAAGGAGAGAGCCCAAATCATAAAGAAACTGCTAACCTGAAGGAGAAGCAGCACATGGAACAGGACAAAACAATGGATACAGCTACTGTGAAATAATCAGGAGAAGACACAGGGAAGACCTTCCCTAGGAAGCAGTAGTTCTCACCCTCTTTCATGTTGGAATCACCAGGGGAGTTTTGAAAAATGACGATGCCAGGGTCCCACCCCCAGAGATTCTGGTTTAATTGGTCTGGGTGGAGCCTGGGCATTAGAATCTTTAAACACTGCCTAGGAGAGTCTATTGCATGGCCAGAGTTGAGAAGCACATCTATAAGAAGATATTGCAAAACATTATTTCTGGATTTTTTTAAAATGTAATAAAGGAACTGAACAAAGGAATAAACAGTGGTGGATAGTAGTGAATTTGTAATCTGGAAGGTCAGAAAGGAAACTTTCTCACAACAGAGCAAAGTGTATTGAGAACCAGAAATCACTTTTATTTACTTAATAAATTCTTATCTAGAACTGATGTGCAAGGCATTGTTGTAAGCGCTTTACAAATATTAACTCAATGACACTCATATCAGCCCTAGGAGGTAGGTACTATTTTTATCCAAATGAGTAAATTGAGGAACGGAATATCCAGATAATTTAATTTAATTCTAATATCGAAATAATATGAGGGAAAAGGTGAGATAGGAAGCACAGACCACTGAGAACAGTTCTTCTCAGCCTCTAATATGCACATAGATCACCTGGGGGTCTTATTAAAACGCTGATGCTGATTCAGGAGGTCTGGGGTAAAACCTGGGATTCTGCATTTCTGATCAGCTCCCAGGGGATGCTTGACAGGTTGTAAGCAGAAGAATCAATTTGTTAATAAACTTAGTTTAGAAGAAGAGAGCAGAAGAGGAACAAGGAGTCATAAGCGAAATAATGGATGAAATATTTCCTGAGCTGAAGAAAGACAAGAATTGTTTAATTGAAAAGCTTATGTCTCTGAGAGGAGTAATGAAAAGAAAACACATACTTTAAGGTGTCCTAAGGAAAATTCTAACTGGCTCACCAGCCCCCAGAGTGAATAGGTTTCTTACAAAGTAAAACGAGTCAAATCAGCATGGAATTCTAATGCAACTAGACTGAGTAACAACGTTTGAGGTGCCTACAAAGAAACCCTGATCTGTCCAACATACCATCCTTCTCTGTAAGTGAAGCCACAACAAATCAAACCCAACCCATGGCCGTCGAGTTGATTCCGACTCATAGCAACCCTATAGGACAGAGTAGAACTGCCTCGTAGGGTTTCCAAGGAGAGGCTGGTGGATTTGAACTGCCAGTCTTTTGTTTAGGAGCCGAGCTCTTAACCACTGCGCCACCAGGGCTCCAGGCATTTTCAGACTTGCCAGGACTCAGTAGCAATGATGCCAGACCACTTTCTGAGGAAGTCACCTGTGGAAGTGGCCAGCCAAATAAACAGTCAGAACAATGGTCTCACAAGGAAACCAGGGAAAGCAGTAAACTTAAAAAATAATAAATTTTAAGGGTATAATGTCTGGCTTACAGTGGGCACTCAATAAATCTTCGCTGAATGAATAAAATTAAATTTTGTATTTTGAATAGGGGTTGAATGAGATGGGCAGGTGGAGAATCATTAACAGGCTATCAGCTTTTTTTTAATTAACACTTTCAGAGAGAAAAGCAATGTGGACTACCCAGTAACAGGAAAGCACATGGCCTGGGTCCAAATGAGAGACAGCATTTATTTAAGCGTTTGATATGTAAATCTCACAAAAGCAGTCAAGGCCACAACAAGGGACCTTCCTTCTATTCTGATTTATCTTCTAGTCTTGTGTTCGGCGTGACAGTGGTGGCAGAGGCACCATGATCTTTTCACAGTCTGGGCCTCTAACAGTTGTCCTCTTGCTATGGAGAACAGCAATTGTAAGAAATATCAGTTGACGATGAGCCTTTCCCTCATTTTCCTGGCTGATTACGGGAATCAGATTTGGTGCCCTTGCAGCTGGGGCAGTCTGAAGACATTGAGCATCTTTGTGGCTGGACTCAGGACCCATCAATGGGAAGGAGAGGAGTGGAGGTGTGGTGTGACCATGCACAGCCCATTCACAATACTGGGCCAGTGGCATTCAATAAGAATAGAGTTAATTCTATTACCTACAATAATTTTTTTCAAGTTATTTCTAATCGTAATATTAAAAAAGAAAATTTAGAACTCCACCTATAATCCTACTACTCTGGCACAACACTTAATTTTTATGATTGTTTTTGTAAGTATATTCATATATAGGCATAATTTTACATAATATGTAATCAGTTTAATTTCTTTAGTTTCATTTTTTTCAGTTTTCTATAGCGTTATTAGGCACCCTGGTGGTGCAGTGGTTAAGCACTCAGCTGCTAACTGAGAGCTGCTCTGCGGGAGAAAGATGTGGCAGCCTGCTTCCATAAAGATTACAGCTTTGGTTGACAGAGACTGGAGAAACCCAGACAGTATGGCCCCCGGACACCCTTTTAGCTCAGTAATAAAGTCATTCCTGAGATTCGCCCTTCAGCCAAAGATTAGACAGCCCCATAAAATGAAATGAGACTAATACGGCGCAAGAGCTCAGGGACAAGGACTAGAAGGCAGGAGGGGATAGAAAATAGAGAACCCAAGGTAGAGAAAGGACAATATTGACATGTCATGGGGTTGTTAACCACTGTCATAAAACAGTATGTGTACTTACTGTTTAATGAGAAACTATTTGTTCTGTAAACCTTCATCTAAAGTACAATTAAAAAAAAAAAGATTACAGCCTTGGAAACCCTATGGGGCAGTTCTCCTCTGTCCTTTCAGGTCGCTATGAGTCAGGGTTGACTCAACAGCAGTGGTTTTATTTTTTTGATTTTTATAGTTATTGCATTTACTGTTTCAATAACTATAGGATGTGCATTTGTTGTCCTATAATTTACTTATGTAAACCAAGATTATTGAATATTTATATTGTTTTCAAATTGGCTTTTTGCTAAGTCAAAACAGGTAGTGACAAAGTGATAAAGAATGAAATGCTTTAATTTGAGGATCATGTTGGTTCTGGGAACAAGGCCAGCAGATACTTGAGAAGCCAGAGTGAGAAAATCGAACTCAAGGGAACAGGGACGAGGCTGATTAAAAAAAAAGGACACATTTGGACATGGCCAGATCCCAAGGCCATTGGTCAGAGAAGAGCCCGAGGTCTGGCACTGGTTTGGGAAAGTTGAGTCAGGACGCTGAGAGAGTAGGGTAAGAAACCTGGCTGGGGCATTTGTGAAAATTAATGGTCAAGACAAGGAGCAGGTGGGAGGCTGGAAAGAGTCCCCCTCCCTGCTCCCTCCGGCCTCCAGGAGCATTGCATCTACTTCTCCCCTCTGGGTGTCATCCTATACAGCCAGACACAGGACACCAGTGTAGACAGCACGCTTAATGGTGCACCCACCCTCAGTGCCAAAAGCTTGACAGCAGCGGTAAACATGGCCAGCCCACCCCCAATCTCTTTATAACAAGTCTTGGAAGAGTTCTTTAACTCAAGTCTAATGACAAGGAAAAGGGATTTGTTGAAAATTGCTAAACTGGCCAAATGGGATAAGAATCTAGGCAGCTTAGTGTACATTAACTTACCTCCAACTACAATAATTCTTTGGCATTCACAAAGGTTATGTTCCAAAACTTTTAGAATTTCCCAAGTTTATGAACAAATACATGCTTATACAGTCTCCTCCTTTCTCTGAAAACCTGTTTCCATTACCAAAACCAGACTCATTGCCATCGAGTCAATTTTGACTCATAGCTACCCTATAGGACAGAGTAGAACTGCCCCATAAGGTTTTCAAGGCCATAAATCTTTAGGGAAGCAGACTGCCACATCTTTCTCTTGTGGAGTGACTGGTGGGTTCGAACAGCTGACCTTTCAGTTAGCAGCCAAGTGCTTTAACCACTGCACCAACAGGGCTCCTTTTACTTCCATTAAGAGCCATTCATTTCCTGGGATTTTCCTCACACTGCTTACTAACCATCTTTCCACCTCTCGTTAAGTTTTATCTCTCACTTAATGAGCAGGGCAAAATTGGCTGGAGTTCTTCTTAGAAGGTTTCAATAGTTTGCTGTCGGCCGTAGGTTGATGGCTAGAGTGAGGCTGAGTTTCTACAGAGCTTGAAGCACAAACCCAAAGCTAAGGCCCCTGGGGAGTTCTGGCTGCCCAGCAAATGCAAATATTGTAGCCTTGATCAGGAATCACCCATCAGCTAGCTCTGAAACTCAGAGAGCAGTCAAAAAAATACTGTGCCTGTGGGTGAACAATAGCTCCCAAGGGTTGCAAAGTAGAAAAACAATGCAGAAGTTATGACTTGATGATTTCTGACAGGCCATTTCAATCCCAGCCTTTAACTAAATCCACGAACTCTATTGTTCTTCTGCACAAATATATAGATGATTTGGGTATGTTAAATCCATCAAGCCAGTATGACCATTCTTTTTCACATTACTGGGAGTGAAAAGGGTGGGTGAAATTCTGATAGATCAATCCTCACCCATGACTGGTGAATTCTTTCCCATAATACACTGCTGTCCCCATGAAGCTATATTGGCAGTGTACCCCTAATCATGCCCAGCTGACCAGGACTCGTCCCCTAAGGAAAAGAGAGTGATCACAAGTACTCTTTGACACAAAATGTGAAATAGCATCAAAAGAAGGGAGCTGCCAGTCAGCAGGGGCAAATGCAGAAAGACTCTTTAGAGTGCGTGTCATACCTCGGGAAGCCAATGCCCATTTAAAATTGTTGTTGTCACTGAGTTGGCTCTGACTCATGGTGACCCCATGTACAACAGAATGAAATGTTGCCCAGTCCTGCACCATCTTCGTCATTGTAGGTATGCTCGAGTCCATTGTTGCAGCCACTGTATATTTTGAGTGCCTTGCAATCTAGAAGACTCATCTTATGGCATTATTATCAGATAATATTCTGTTGTGATCCATAGGGTTTTCGTTGGCTAATTTTCAGAAGTAGATTGCCAGGTATTTCTTCCTAGTCTGTCTTTAGTCTGGAAGCTCCACTGAAATCTGTCCACCATAAGTGACCCTGCTGGTATTTGAAATTCCAGTGGTATAGTTTCTAGCATCATAGCAACACACAAGCCATCATAGTATGAAAAACTGACAAAAGGGTGGTGGATCATTTAAAGAGCCAGGGTTTATCCCATGTCTCTTACCAAGCAAAAAGTCCAATGCTGCTGACCTATCCAAACAGTCCTCCTTGAGGAATGGAAGAATTGCAGTCACTTCCCTTGCCAGTTCCTGGGAGGTCTTGTTACCGCCAAGGGCACAGAGGCCCTCTGAACTCAGTGGGTCCTTGTCTTTCTCTTGTAAGAATACACAGAGGAGACAATTTTGGGGTTCAGATTTATTTTACTTGTGACAAGTAAAAGGAGTCAGTGGGGCCTCATGCCTCTCCAAAAGACTGACTCGAAAAGGGAAGCAAGGCAAGGGCTTATATGGGTTCGGTGGGGACAGTAAAGCAATGAATATTCAGTAGGTTTCTTTGAAGGGGCGAGTCTTCCTCGGAATGGCGGTGCATACTAATTGGAACGTGCCCACATCTGGAAGCCAAGATGGAACCCGCTGATATTCAAGATGGAGTTCTCAGCAGGCTTTGGCATCACTTATTATGGGATATAGCAGGCGCACTGATCTTCTGCACTACATCGCCCCATTCGGTGGGCCAAGGAAGGTCAAACAGCAGTCACACGTTCTTTTGCACATGCAAGGCCTGTAAAGGGGGAAGGGACTAGAAAAATCACTAAGGAGGAGGTAGTAATTCACGGGTTGTTTTAACCTTATTTCTTGTTGACAGGATGTGGTTCCTGTTTATGCAACTTCTAGGTGGTAGTCTTTTAACAGCTCTTTTATTCCGCCAGCACAATTAACCGTATCTGTCTCAGTCTTAGCCATGCTACTCTGCGGTGTGGTCCTGCACCCAATAGCTTCTAAGGCCCTGCCCTGTTCCCTGTGTTGTGTCTGTTGGCCGAATTAGTTCTCTATGGGGAATGTGAGCTGTGGGCACTTTAATAGAACAGGTGGTAGTGTAGCTGCCCCATAATGCCATGCACTCTACCTCTTTTGTTTTTCAAGACTTTGTGATCCTCCATTAAATAACAGTAAATATAATGGTAAAATAATATTTATTGTTTTTCATGTATTTTTCATATATGAACTTATATATTGAGTGTTCATTATTTCATTACAAGCACAGTAGGAATTAGATGAAGATCACCTGAAAATAAGATAGACCTTAGTCTACATTCGTGGCAAAGGGAGGTGGTTTAGAGAGCCCAGCAAGCAGGGTTCCTAAAGAAGAAAAAGATTCTGATCATGTATGTTCCCAGGGCTAGGCTGGTGTGGTGAATGGTCCCAAACGCAGCAGGGTTGAGGGCAGTTGTATCACTTCCAAAACAATATTATCTTACCAAATGTATGTTTAAATAAATCCATGATATACACTTCAAAGGTTGTAAGCCATACATACAACATATGTTAAAAGTAAAAGTTAGGTCCAACCATGGTAGCAGTTGCCCTGGGATTTAATAAGCTCCTGTGGACTGCATTGGACACTGATGACCAGTGACAACGTTGAGTTTGTTTGTGTGTTGTACTGCACAGCCAGAAGGGAAGATAGAGAAACCTCTATTGGTTGTGCTTTCTCAAGTTCTTTCTTGGGTTTCCTTCCTCCACCCTATTTCAAAGTGTTTTTCCCCCAGACCCCTGGTGGAGCAATGGTAAAGCACTCAGCTTCTAACAGAAAGGTTGGTAGTTTGAACCCACCAGCTACTCAGTGGAAGGAAGATATGGCAGTGTGCTTCCATAAAGATTTACAGCCTTGCAAACCCAGTGGGACAGTTCTAATCTGCCCTACAGGGGCAATTCTACTCTGCCCTGTAAGGTAGCTATGAGTCAGAACCAACTCGACAGCAACGGGTTTGGTTTTTGGTTTTGGTATCTCCCGGACACTCTCTCTTCTCAGTTTAGATGCTTTCCCTAGGTGACCACATTTCTTCCATGGCTTCATCTAGCTGTAATTTATATGATACATCCTAAATAACTATACCCACTCCAGATTTATCTTCTGAGCTCACAATCTGAACATCCAATGACTTACGGGACATCACCCCTTACATACCTTCTTAGATGTCTCACGGCTTAGTGGACATCCCCCCTTAGATTTCCCACAGGATCTTCAACTTTATCAACTTCCCTTTAAAGCCTTGATCTTGTTCCTGTAGGCCCCACTTCATTGAATTACACCCACTTACTCAAATTCAAAATCTTGGAGAAATTGCTCACCCCGCCGTCTTTATCTCCCACATCAAATTAATTACCAAATCTTATTAATTCCAGTTCTATCTCTTGAAACTTTTTCCTTCGTTGACCCATTGTAAAAATGGCATGGGGGCAGCATCTGACCTCCTCTAACTTCACCAGGGGTAAGGAGAATCAAGGTCTACAGCCCAAGGCTGACTCCAATGAGGCGGAGGTCAGACATGCCTCAACTCTTCACCATCTTTACCAGTTCTGACACCAACCATCCGTCCCATGGCGCTCTCTACTTCTCTGCTAGATTTGATAATTCATTGCAATGGCCACCCAGAACTCACAGACAATACTCACAATTATGGGGTTTATTAGGGAAATAACAGTTGCAATTCAGGCTCAGTAATACCAGGATACAGTTATTCCATCAGGACAGCCTCTTCCCAGTCATGCTCACAGGAATGCTTCTCCTTGGCCCTACGCCTCTGCCCAAAGGCACTCAGCTTTTCCTCTCCAAGGGCTGGGAAGCCCATCACGCCATCTCCTGCTGCCAGGTCTCTCCTGCCAGTCTCTGCTGCCGGGTCTCTCCTGTTACTGTATCTCACCATCTTCAGGGTTACATCTCACTCTCTGTTAATCTCTTGTTTCCAGGAACTTCTCAGGGCAGGGATCCTGGGTCCAAATGATGTGCTGGGTCCTGGCTCTTCTTCCTTGGTGGTGGTAGGATCTTCTCCTCCTGCCTCTGGGATGGCTCATTTCAAGCCCAGTGGGATAAAAAAACTGACCAATCCCCTTGGTGGTCCACAGTTACCCTATCACACAGTACTGCCCAATCACTTGGGTAGGATTTACAAGACCATGGCTGGAAAGACCAAACAAAAGTGATCCATCACACCATAGGCCATCCCCTGGCTTTTCTAGCCATGATTGTTTCATTCTTGGAGGATAACTTCCCCCTCCCAATCATTTTACCAGTCCAAAACATTCATTAACAATTATTTCTTCAGTAGGGCCAAGGAGTCCTAAAGGTGAAGTTACTCAGATACCAGCCATTCAGGTCTGCTGCAGGTGTCCATCTGATTTGGCCAGGCTCTCCAACAGTTTGTCTTGTCTTCTCCCTTTCTGGTCTCGGATAAAATTTAACTGAGATAAGATTATTCCCTTGCTCTGAACCTCACGAGGTATCACCATAGCAAAACTTTTAAGGGACTTTAGGTTTGGCCACAGTACTCCAGTCCAGCAGTGCCTCCCCCTCAGTCCACTCTTCCACACTTACTGCTTCTACAATTACAATTTTTACAATCACAATTAACCCTGTTAACAATCAACATTCACAATTGAATCACATAACATCTATCAACATCTTTCCCCACTCTCTCTTCCCCAGACCCATTAAGAAAAGAGGAATCTATTCAGTGGGAATTTTCCCTTGTCCACCTCATTTAATGTAAACACACTTAGGAAAGTGTGTAAACCAGCCACTTCATGCCTTTATCTTCCCATGTTCTAGAAAGCCAATGTTTAAACTGTCTGTCCCTATCAAATCAGTACTATGAGACAAGCATCTTTCTTGGTCTTAAAGAATCTTCTGTTCCATTTAGAACTTTGAGCATCTGCATCCATAAGCAAAGTCCAATCCAGAGCAAGCCATCAAATTGCAGCAAACTACACCACCCCATGAAGTTAAACATCTTTCTCTTCGTTTGGTCCGGTTCTGGTCAGCTCGTCCCCAGCCATCCAAGCTAGGTTACTATGGGTAGCAGCCTTAGACTCTAGAGTTCACACGCACCTCCCAGCACTTCAGACATCCATTTCACAGTCTCTCATCCCTAGCCTCCTTGGGCTGGGTCAACGGGTTCCACCTGTAAACTTAGGAGTCCACACACAATTCCCTTCACTTCTGACCAGCCAGCTCTTCCTCTCACTCTCTCATCCCTAGCCCGTTACAATTCAGGCTCAGGAACACCAGGATACAGTTCTTCCATCAGGATAGCCTCTTCCCAGCCATGTTTCCAGGCACACCTCTCCCTGGCCCTAGGCCTCTGCCCAAAGGCACTCAGCTTTTTGTCTCCAAGGGCTGGGAGGCCCACCACGCAGTGGCCTGCTGTCAGGTCTCTCCTGTCAGGTCTTTGCTACTGGGTCTCTCCTGCTGGGCCTCTCCTGCCAGGTATCTCTTGTCACTGCATCTCACTATCTTCAGGGTTACAGGACAAACTCTCTCTGAGTCTCCTGCTTTCATGAGCTTCTCAGTGCAGGGATCCTGGGTCCAAAGACGTGCTGGCTCTTGGCTGTTCTTCCCTGGTGTTGGTGGGATCTTCTTTCTTTCTTCTGTGGTGGCTCTTTTCAAGCCCAGTGGGATGACAAAACTGATCAATCCCCTTGGTGGGCCACAGTTACCTATCATACAGTCCCATCCAATCACTTGGATGGGAGTAACAAGACCATGGCTGGAAAGGCCACACAAAAGTGATCCATCACACTGCACCTGCATAAACTGCCTTAGTTCAATCTTTCATCTTTTCTCTCCTGTTTATTCCAACAGCATTTTAACTTTTCTGCTTATTTCCAGGCTTGAGCTCTCCATGTTGGCAGGATAATGCATTTACTAATTTGCAAATATTTAATGATGCCCCTATTTAAAATCTTTTCTGACAAAAAGTTTCAAAATAAAATCCAACATCCTTTCTCTGACATCTGAGGTCCTTAAAGACCTAGTCTCCAATGTCCTCTGTAGCCTCATCTTCACTCTACCCCTCCTCCCACTCTACATCCCATCTACTCTGATCAAAAGGCAGTATCCCAAACACATAATACATGTTCTGTCCTACTTTCTTTCTTGAAGTTCCCTTACTAAGTGTTCCCCTGGTTAAAATCTTGTCGTCCTTCAAGACTCAACTCCTTCCTCACATCTATATTGATTTTTCCTAGACATAGACATGTACTTATGCCTACTGATGAGCAATTAAAAGCAAACAATTAGCTAGATGGAGCAGAGAAGGGTGGGAAGCAGGTCTCTCTCTGCCCCACTTAAGCTGGCCTCCAATGGCCTGATGTGGGCCACAGAGGAGATGTAGACAAAGAACCACCCTGTGTTCTCAATATTGTATCTAAAAAATGTCAAAAATGAGTTCATGCACAGAGGATTGTATAAGCTGAATATTGGTAAGTTATGAAATTTCGTTATTGCTCTTCTAAACTCAAAAGAAAAAAATATTGTTCTTTCCATTGTCACCTCATGGAACTGTTCCTTAGATGTCATCATCAATTCATTTAGCACACTGATATTGAGATACTTTTACAAGTCAAGCACTGGAATAGAGGCTTGGGAAATGTAGATGAGTATGAACTAATCTAACCCCTCATGGAGCTCTGGAATTTAGAATCATAATGACACACCCGAAAACACAATAAAAATATATAGAGAGAGATTTATTTCAAGAAAATGGCTCATGCAATTGTGGAGGCTGACAAATCCCAAATCTGTGGGTCAGCCAGCAGGCTGGAGGCTTCTCCTGACTCACGTGATTGCAGGGGCTGACGAGCCCAAAATCTGGAGGCAGGCTGCTGGTTCATGGAGTTGCAGGTGCTGGCAAATTCAAAATCCGCAGGTCGGGCAACAGGCTAAAGGCTTAGAGAATTAGTAAACAGAACACTGGTGTTTGTAAAGAATTTGCCATCATATTGTTGTTGTTTTTTGGTGCCATCTAGTTGGTTCCAACTCATAGCAACCCTATGTGCAACAGAAAAAAATACACTCTCCAGTCCTGCGTCATCCTCACAATCATTGCTATGCTTGAGCACATCATTGCTATGCTTGAGCACATCATTGCAGACACTGTGTCAATCCATCTCGTTGAGGGTCTTCATCTCTTTCACTGACCCTCTACTTTATCAAGCATGATGTCTTTCTCCAGGGACTCGTCCCTCCTGATAACATGTCCAAAGTACATGAGATGAAGTCTTGCCATCCTTGCTTCTAAAGAGCATTATGACTGTACTCCTTCCAAGACAGATTTGTTCATTCTTCTGGCAGTTCACGGCATATTCACGAAGTCAGAGGATGAAGAGATAAATGCAAGATTGAGAGAGAGCTTGCGCTTTGCATGTATTGGATGCAGGCCACACCCCCAAGGAAACTCACCTTTCAACTGATTGACTGCTCACATCAGATCATAAAAAGGGAAACTGATTACATAATGTCTGCCAAACCACTGAGAATCATGACTTAGCCAAGTTGACACATAACATTAACCAGCATACTCAGCAATTTCACTTGTAGGTATATACCCAAGAAAATTGAAAAGGTGTGTCAACACAACATTTGTACATGAATGTTCAAGGAAGCGTTATTTACCAAAAAATGGAAACAACCCAAATGTCCACCAATTGATGAATCTGTATAGAAAAATATATATCCATACAATGGAATATTATTTAGCAATTAGAAAAAAGAGTGAAATATTGATGTGTGGATGAACTTTGAAAACATGAAGCTAATTAAAAGAAGCCAGTCACAAAAGTCTACAAATGTTATGATCCTGTTTATATGAAATATCCAGAATAGACAAATTCGTAGGGACAGAAGTTAGATTAGTGGTTGTCAGGGGTTAGGAGGAGGGCAGAATGGGGAGTGATTGCTAATGAGCAAGAGGTTTCTTTTGGGAGTATTAAAAATGTTCTAAATTTGCAAAATGCTGATAGTTGTACAACCCTGTGAATATACTTTTCTTGTTAGGTGTGATCGAGTCAGTTCTGACTCATAGCGACCCTAGGCACTACAGAACGAAACACTGCCTAGTCCTGCACCGTCCTCAAAATTGTTGTACTTGAGCCCATTGTTGCAGCCAGTGTGTCAATCTATCTCATCAGAGGTCTTCCTCTTTTTTGCTCACCCTCTACTTCACCTTCTTAAGAGACTGATCCCTCCTGATAACATATCCAAAGTATGTGAGACAAAGTCTCGCCATCCTTGCTTCTAAGGAGTATTCTGGCTGTACTTCTTCCAAGACAGATTTGTTTGTTCTTCTGGCAGTCCACTGTATATTCAGTATCCTTCACCAACACCATAATTCAAAGGCATCAGTTCTTCTGCTGTCTTCTTTATTCACTGTCCAGCTTTCACATGCATAAGAGGCTATTGAAAATACTATGGCTTGGGTCAGGTGCAACTTAGTCCTTAAAGTTGTGTCTTTACTTCTCAATACTTTAAAGAGATATTTTGTAGCAGATTTGCCCAATGTGATGCATTGTTTGATTTCTTGACTACTGCTTCCATGGGCATTGATTATGGACCAAGTAAAATGAAATCCTTGACAACTTCTATTTTTTCTCCATTTATGATGATGTTGCTTGTTGGTCCAGTTGTGAGGATTTTTGTTTTCTTTATGTTGAGGTGTAATCCATACTGAAGGCTATAGTCTTTGATATACTAAAAACCCTGAATTGTACACTGTAAAAGGATGAATTATTTAGTATATGAATTATATATCAGTAAAGCTGTTATAAAAAAAAAAGAATCTGGCCAGTGAAATAACAAGGGCATGAAACCAGGGTGTATGAGGCCTAGAGGCAGAGGGAATGACCTCCTGGTAGGCACATTATTTACAACCTCAGCCTCACTTAAGAAGTCCACCATGTGGCCTTTTTGTCTAATTACCTTTCCCCTCTGCTTTCTATTTATACTCTGTGGATAAGAGCTACAGCTGCTAACTAAAAGGATGGCAGTTCAAATCCAACAGCCACTCCTTGGAAACCTTACAGGGCAGTTCTACTCTGTCCTATAGGATTGCTACGAGTCAGAATCGACTTGACAGCACAAGGTTTGTTTTTTTGTTTTTTTTAATATGATTATTCACTTCACAATACTGCATTTCTTTCTAACCCTTCTTCCATTACCAATTAGATCTGTAAGTCTCTCTGTACTGCTGGTTACCACGGAGCTCACGTCTGTGATCAGCCATTGTCTTCTCATTAGAAATCCATCGTTTATACTCTGCAGGTCTCCAAGGCCAATTCATATTTACACCTTCCACCTCCACATGGATAGTAGGGTTTGAACGCTGCTATTAGAGTCAGAGACTTTGCCTTGACTATCATTATACAAGGGCTTTGATCTGAAGTTTTAAGCAAGGCTATGTCAGTTTTACTTAGAATTCACCATTCAAACAATAAGCAGATCTATTTTTTTACTGGAGGCATGTGGATAGGAATAATAACACAGCCACTTCAGTTATGTGGACAGTTGTAGATAATAGAAATCCTGCAGGAAGAGCAGGTCAATTATATTGTGTCAGATTAGATTTGACAGGTCTTTCTGGCCTGAGGATGAGACCATTATATTACTTGAAAGGGAGTACATTTACCTAGAATTTGCGTTTCTAACAAGTTCCCTGATGAGAATTTCCACTTCCACTTCAGATATACTGAATTAGAATCTACATTTTAACAAGATCCCTAGGTGATTCTTACGTATAACTTCCTGGGAACTTGTTAGAAATGCAAATTGAGAGCAGGGAACTTGTTAGAAATGCACACTCTTAGCAGGGATTTGAACCAGAACAAACAGGTTTGAAGCCCTGCCTAGAGATTCGGATAGAACAGAATGAACCAGAAATTGAGAATTAGTAAACAGAACACTGGTTTTTGTAAAGAATTTGGCATCATATTGTTACTGTTTTTTGGTGCCATCTAGTTGGTTCCAACTCATAGCAACCCTATGTGCAACCGAAAAAAACACTCCCCAGTCCTGTGTCATCCTCACAATCATTGCTATGCTTGAGCACATCATTGCAGACATTGTGTCAATCCATCTCGTTGAAGATCTTCCTCTCTTTCACTGACCCTCTACTTTATCAAGCATGATGTCCTTCTCCAGAGACTGGTCCCTCCTGATAACATGTCCAAAGTACATGAGATGAAGTTTTGCCATCCTTGCTTCTAAAGATCATTATGACAGTACTCCTTACAAGATGGATTCATTCATTCTCCTGGCAGTTCATGGTATATTCAATATTCTTTGCCAACATCATAATTCAAATGCATCAATTCTTCTTTGGTCTTCCTTATTCATTGTCCAGCCTTCGCATGCATATGAGGCAATTGGAAATACCATGGCTCGGGTCAGGCTCATCTTAGTCCTCAAAGTGACATCATATTAGGATCTAAAAATACAAATATAATATGTGAAACAAGACTCTTTCAGGTCCTAACTCAGGAGCGTCTCCCAGATTCACCTCCTGTTCTATGGTCTTCATCAGCCCTTACCTGGACTGTGGAAATAGCCCTTAATTGTCCCACTGCCTATATTTGAAGCACCTCAAAATGATCCTCTATACAGCCTCTGCAGATACTAAAAAGAATTATGTTCACAGTCTATAAGATTATAGCACTACTATATATAAAGCTCTTTTTCTTGTCTTCTTTGATGTGTCACCCAGTGATGCTGTCTTGATGAAATCCCTTGTAGTTCTGTGGCACTTCATGCATTAATTGAGCACTTACTTTGTACTGGGCACCATGTTAAAGGCTTTACTTCATTTAAAGTATTTAATCCTCTCAACAAAACTATCTTGCTTTACAAAGAGGTTAAACAAATTGCCAAGGTCACCAAGATAGAAATGGGGTAACAGTCCCTGTTCCTCCAACATGCACCCACACATCAATCCACTCACTGCCATTGCTGGGTCACCTTGTGCTTTCTTGGACTTCCATTCCATACTTGTTCCTCTTCTTGACATGTCTGTGTTCTTTCACTGCCTGATAAACTCCTTTCAAGGCCCAGGTCAAAAGTCAGTTCACTTGTGAAACCACCCTGACTCCTCAAAAGTTGTCACTGCTGACATTTCCTCATTATGCTTCCAACATGTCCCTACACAAACTTCTCATATCACTTTGGGTTATATTGTCTCTGAGGACCAATGGGACACAGGCCATTTCTTTTTCATCACTATGTGATATGTGGAAACCCTGGTGGCGTGGTGGTTAAGTGCTACAGCTGCTAACCAAAAGGTCGCCAGCTTGAATCCACCAGGCATTCCTTGGAAACTCTATGGGGCAGTTCTCATCGACAGCAATGGATTTGGTTTTGGTTTGGTATGTGATATGTAGCAGAAACATAATGATAGCTTTTGAAGAAGTGAATGAAGAGATTATTCCAACAATTTATCTCTGATAAGACTTTTTACAACAGTAACTTTAGCTTGAAAATCTATAATTTAGAATATAACTTATTGGGATCAAGGAATTGATGAATCTTAAAAATGGTACAAGGCCTACGTATAAAATCCTTTATATGATATCTTAGCTAATCTGTATTGATTTCCGAAGGCTGCTTTAACAAGGTACTACAAACTGGGTGGCTTATAAGAACAGAAATTTATTGTCTCAAAATTCTGAAGGCTGGAAGTCTGGAATCAGGGTGTTAGCCATGTTGATTCCTTCTGAAGGCTCTGAAGAAAATCTGCCCCATGCCTCTATACTAGCATCTGGTGATGGTCAGTAATCCTTGGAGTTCCTTGGCATGTAGATGTATTACTCTAATCTCTGGCTCCATTGTCACATGGCCATCTTCTGTCTGTCTATCTCTCTGTGTCTCTTATCCTCTTTTATAATGACACGGTGATGTCCTATTGGATTAGAATCCATTATACTCAATATGACCTCATGTTGACTGATAGTATCTTCAAAGACCCTATTTCCAAACCAGATCACATTCATAGGTACTGGAGGTTGTTGTTGTTGTTGTTCTTACGTGCTATTGAGTCGGTTCCAACTCATAGTGACCCTATGTACAACAGAATGAAATATGGCCTTGTCCTCCACCATCTTCATGATAGTTATACTTGAGCCCCACTGTTGCAGCCACTGTGTCACTCCATCTCTTTGAGGGTCTTCCTCTTTTTTGCTGACCATCTACTTTACCAAGCATGACATCTTTCTCCAGGAACTGGCCCCTCCTGATAACATGTACAAAGTATGTGAGATGTAGTCTTGCCATCCTCACTTCTAAGGAGTATTCTGGCTATACTTCTTCCAAGACAGATTTGTTCATTCTTTTGGCAGTCCATTCAATATTCTTCACCCAACACCATAATTCAAAAACGTTAATTCTTCTTCAGTCTTCCTTATTCATTGTCCAGCTTTCACATGCACACAAGGCTGTTGAAAATACCATGGCTTGGGTCAGGCACACCTTAGTCCTCAAAGTGACATCTTTGCTTTTCAACACTTTAAAGAGGTCTTTTGCA